>NW_027445178.1:0-91347 GCF_048569485.1 Anomaloglossus baeobatrachus | reverse complement strand
CCATCGGCGCAGATGCTCTAGTCTGCTCCTGGCACCACTTCCGCCTGCCTTACATATTTCCACCTCTACCCCTGCTGCCGCGGGTAATCAGGAAGATCAAGGCAGAGGGAGTCCCCAGACTGGCCCAGGCGCGCCTGGTATGCCGAATTAGTACAAATGCTCACAGACGCACCGTGGCGCCTTCCAGACATCCCAGACTTGCTGACCGAAGGGCCCATTTCCCATCAGAACTCCAGAGCCCTGAAGCTGACGGCATGGCCATTGAGACCTGGGTATTAACAAGAGCGGGATTCTCTCCCGCGGTTATTTCCACCATGATCAGTGCCCGAAAGCCTGCTTCATCCCGCATTTACCACCGTACGTGGAAAATCTTCCTTTCATGGTGCAGGGAAACTAACGTCCAGCCTATGCCTCCGGCCATCCCCAGAATTCTCGACTTTCTACAGTCTGGCTTGCAAGTGGGGTTGGCTCTCAGTTCCCTTAAAGGGCAGGTTTCAGCGCTCTCAATCTTCTACCAATGCCGCCTGGCTCAAAAACCGCAAGTCAAGACCTTCCTCCAGGGCGTTTCCCATCTAGTTCCCCCGTACAAACGGCCGCTGGAACCATGGGACCTCAACCTCGTTCTGGATGGTCTCCAGAGGTCTCCCTTTGAACCCCTCAAGGAATCCTCCCTTGCTCTTCTGTCCTGGAAGGTAACATTCCTGGTGGCAATTGCGTCCATCAGACGGGTTTCGGAGCTAGCAGCACTCTCTTGCCGCGAGCCTTTTCTGATCTTTCACCAGGACAAGGTGGTTCTGCGCCCCCTTCCGGATTTCCTTTCAAAGGTTCTTACCCAGTTTCATTTGAACGAGGACATTGTTCTGCCTTCCTTTTGTCCACACCCGGTTCATAGGGTGGAAAGGTCTCTGCATTTGTTACACCTTCGTCAGAGCTCTCAGATATTAAGTATCCAGGACAGCCCCCTTTAGGAAAACTGACTCTTTGTTCGTCATTCCTGAGGGTCCAAAGAAGGGACAGGCAGCTTCAAAGGTGACGCTGGCTCGCTGGATTCGCTCTGCGATCCAGGAAGTCTACCGCTTGCAACTCAAGCCCATTCCTAGTGGGCTGCGGGCTCATTCTACGCGAGCAGTTGGTGCTTCGTGGGCCATTCGGCATCAGGCTTCAGTGGAACAGGTGTGTAAGGCTGCGACCTGGTCTAGCCTACATACGTTTTCAAAGCATTACAGAGTCCATACCCAGGTTTCAACTGAGGCAAATCTGGGTAGGAAAATTCTGCAAAAGGCAGTAGAGCACCTCTCTCAGTAGGCGCTCCAGGCTGTCTGGGACTGGTTCCTAGTCCTTGGGTTGTGTTGTCTTCTTTTATGTTTCCCACCCATGGACTGCTTTAGGACGTCCCATGGTCCTGTGTCCCCCAATGAGGTGTCAGAGAAAAGCGGATTTTTGTGTACTCACCGTAAAATCGTTTTCTCTTAGCCATCATTGGGGGACACAGCACCCACCCTGTTTCCCTGTTGGGCCTTGGTTCTCTCAGTACTTTATTTGTTTATGACTCTTTTTTTCTCATGTTCCTCTGTTGAGGTAAGTTTTTACTGGCTTTTTCTCCTACTGCTTGTGTACTAAAAGTGAGCTTGCCTGGCCCGGCCAGGGGGTGTATACTGCAGAGGAGGAGCTATGCTTTTGCATCTACTTAGTGTCCTCCTATGGATAGGCAGCATAACACCCATGGTCCTGAGCCCCCAATGATGGCTAAGAGAAAACGATTTTACGGTGAGTACACAAAAATCCGTTTTTTTACACCAATCTAAATGCAGACAGCATGTGCATCTAGATTGAAAGCTGTCTTTTACAGTCCGAGTCTGTCCAACACTAGTCAATAGACAAACAAAAAGTGCATAGTGCTCATATTGTTGTGTAAGCAGAAATATGATATGTAAAATAAAACATGACATGCCATAAGGCAAGCAAAGTCAAGAAATTAAAAAACTAAATTATTGCGTAAATGTATTAAATATTAGTTGTATCCTAACTATGATGAAATTGTTGTGCAATGTTTTTCTCCACTTTTCTTAGATAATAATCTTTTTTCTTATTTTCTCATAGGCACTTCATTCAGGGAAAAGACCCAATCAAAGTCAACATCTAAGTCACTGAGCGGGTCGAGTGAAATACCTCAAAATTTGCAGACCACCTCAGGTATGGTTTTAGCATATACAGATCTCTAAATTATGGATAAAAAACAATTAAAAATAGTTTTAACACAAACAGACCCATTCTCACACCACATAAAAATACCCAATTAAATAAAGCAGCCAAAGCTCTCATTGAGCCCAATAGGAGTCATTGTGTCCAATCTATAAATCCAATGACTCAAGTTGCGCAATGGCCTTGAATAGGTTACCACCTCTAACCTCTGATCTATGGCCTTTATAATTAATTTGCTTGAGTCAGATTTATATTACAATTGGACATGTTTTGGTAGGGTTTTTAGGTGTTCCATCTCATGCAGAGTCTTTGTTTTCTCAATGTCCCTGATGTGCTCACGGACTCCCACCTTTAACCCCCTAACCTGTGGACGATTTTTCCGTTTTTGTTTTTTGCTCCCCATTTCCAAAAGCTGTAACTTTTTATTTTTCCGTCAATTTTGCCATGTGAGGGCTTGTTTTTTGCAGGACGTATTGATCTTTTAAATAAAACCATGAGTTTTGCCATGTATGGTACTGAAAAACTGCAAAAAATTTCCAAGTACGGAAAAATTGCAAAAATGTGCGATTATTGTACAACTGTTTGTGGGGTACTTTATTCACCATGTTCACTGTATGGTATAACTGATGTGTGGGTGTGATGCTTCATGTCAGTACGAGTTTGTAGATACCAAACGTGAATAGGTTTACTTTGATCTAAGTGATTAAAATATTTCAAAAGTTTGTCCCAAAAAAGTGGTGCCCTCTTCGCGCCATTTTCTGCGACTCAGTGTTCTCATTTTTCGGTATATGGGGCTCAATTATGGCTTATTTGTTGCATCTCTGACTGACGTTTTTAACTGTACCATTTTTGCAGAGATGCTACGTTTTGACCCCCTGTTATTGCATTTCGCTTAAAATTTGCGATGACCAAAAAACTTAACTTTGGCGTTTGGAAGGTGTTTTTTTTTGCCGCTACGCCGTTTACCTATCAGGTTAATTGATTTCATATTTTGATACAGTGGGCATTTCTGAACTCGGCGATTCCAAAAAAGATTATATTTTTTATTTTTTTAACCCTTTGATTTTCAGTGGGGCGAATGGGGAGTGATTTTAAACTTTTGTTTTTTATTTTATTTTTTACAACTTTTTTTTAAACTTTTTTTATTTGACTTGTCGCCCCTAGGGGATTATAAGCATTATCCGTCTGATCGCTTTTTCATTCCTGCTGGTCAGAGCTGCAGAGCTCTCATCAGCTGAAATGCTGCTTTCCTGTTACAGCCAGACAGCTGTAACAGAAAGTGAGTTATGATAGTGACAGGAGTCATCACATAACCGTGTGCTACCATGGCAACCATCGGCTTTTCGTGATCGCGTTACGGAGCCTCCGATGGAGGCGGGTAAAGGCTATTTTCCCCGCCGTAGCCATTTACATCTCGCTGTCAGTATTTGAGCGGGTCCACCCGCGCTTGTAAGCCACACATGTCTGCTGTTCAAATCAGCAGAAGTGCGGGATTCGCCACCAGCTTATTACAACAGCAGACAGTGATTACACCGACATTATCTGGGACGTACCCAGTGCGTCCAATGTCTGTAAGAGGTTAAGTCCCTTGTGGTCATTCCTATGTAGATTTTCTGGCATGGATACTGGGTGTAATAAATCACGCCCTTAGAAGCACAAGTATGTAGGTGATTAATTTTGTAAGTTTGTGTTCCTTCTGATTTTTTAATGGGAACCTGTCACCAGATTTGGGGACTATAGGCTGTGGCCAATATCACTGAGTTCTTATATACAGTATTCCAAAATACTATATATGAAAGCCCAGGATGCTCTGTATAACATAAAAAAACACTTTTGTAATACTCACTTAGGGGGCGGTCCGTTCCGATGGGTGTCGCTGCTCTCCAGTGCGGCGCCTCCTCTCTGCTGCAATCTTCGGCCTCCTTCTTCCCAGTCCAGTGGGGATGATGCGTCTACGTCATCCACACAAGCCGACATTGTGGTCCTGCGCAGGCGCACTTTGATTTGCCCTCCTGAGGGCAGATCAACATACTGTAATGCACAAGTGCGAGGAAAGGTTAATGACTGCTGTTATTCACCCCTTATAATCCTAATTGCCACCGTACCAGGGCAATCGGAAAGAGTCGGGTTAAGTGCTGGAATTGTCACATCTAATGAATGTGACAATCCACGGTGGCTGCGGTCTGCTATTTTTAGGCTGGGGGGGCATAATAACCATGGACCGACCAATCCTGAGAATACCAGCTCCCAGCTGTCCGCTTATCATGACTGGTACCAAAATGGGGGGGAATAAAGGACCGCAGACCATTTTTTAAAAATTATTTATTTAAATATTTTTTGTTTTTAAAAGCCGCATGTGGTTCCTTTTTTTTTTGATACACAGCCAAGATAACATGCAAAGTTGGGGGCTGCAGCTGTATGTAAATATTAATTGTATCCTAACTATAATGAAATTGTTGTACAATGATTTTCTCCACTTTTCTTAGATAATAATCTTTTTTTCTTATTTTCTCATAGGCACTTCATTCAGGGAAAAGACCCAATCAAAGTCAACATCTAAGTCACTGAGCGGGTCGAGTGAAGTACCTCAAAATTTGCAGACCACCACAGGTATGGTTTTAGCAAATACAGATCTCTAAATTATGGATAAAAAAAAACAATTAAAAACAGTTTTAACACAAACAGTCCAATTCTCACACCACATAAAAATACCCAATTAAAGAAAGCAGCCAAAGCTCTCATTGAGCCCAATAGGAGTCCTTGTGTCCAATCTATAAATAAAGTGACTCAAGTTGCGCAAGGGCCTTAAATAGGTTACCACCTCTAACCTCTGATCTATGGCCTTTATAATTAATTTGCTTGAGTCAGATTTATGGTACAATTGGAAATGTTTTGGTAGGGTTTTTAGGTGTACCGTCTCTTTTTCTCAATGTCCCTGATGTGCTCACGGACTCCCACCTTTAACCCCCTAACCCCTGGACGATTTTTCCGTTTTTGTTTTTTGCTCCCCTTCTTCCGAAAGCTGTAACTTTTATTTTTCCATCAAACTTGCCATGTGAGGACTTGTTTTTTGCAGGACGTATTGATCTTTTAAATAAAACCATGAGTTTTACCATATATTGTACTGGAAAACTGCAAAAAATTTACAAGTACGGAAAAGTTGCAAAACAGTGCGATTGTACAACTGTTTGTGGGGTACTTTATTCACCATGTTCATTGTGTGGTATAACTGATGTGTGGGTGTGATGCTTCATGTCAGTACAAGTTCATAGATACCAAACATGAATAGGTTTACTTTAATCTAAGTGATCAAAATATTTTAAAGTTTGTCCCAAAAAACTGGTCCACTTTTTCCACCATCTTCTGTGACTCGTAGTGTTCTTATTTTTCGGGATATGGGGCTCATTGATGGCTTATTTCTTGCGTCTTGTGCTGACATTTTTAACTGTAGCATTTTTGCGCAGATGCTACTTTTTGACCCCCTGTTATTGCATTTTGCTGAAAATGTGCGACGACCGGAAAACTTATCTGGCATTTGGAAGGTTTATTTTGCCGCTACGCCGTTTACCTATCAGGTTAATTGATTTTATGTTTTGATAGATTGTACATTATGAACTCGGCGATTCCAAATAAGTGTAAACTTTTTATTTCTTTGTCGCTCCATTGGGAGACCCAGACAATTGGGTGTATAGCTTATGCCTCCGGAGGCCACACAAAGCACTACACCAAAAGTGTAAAGCCCCTCCCCTTCTGCCCATACACCCCCCGTGCATCACGGGCTCCTCAGTTTTTATGCTTTGTGCGAAGGAGGCTGACATCCACGCATAGCTCCACATCTTAGTCAGCAGCAGCTGCTGACTAGGTCGGATGGAAGAAAAGAGGGCCCATAACAGGGCCCCCAGCATGCTCCCTTCTCACCCCACTCTGGTCGGTGGTGTTGTTAAGGTTGAGGTACCCATTGCGGGTACACGGCAGGAGCCACATGCTGTTTTCCTTCCCCATCCCTTAATGGGCTCTGGGTGAAGTGGGATCTAATCGGTCTCCAGGCACATGAGACCGTGCTCCCTCCGCAGCCCCTGGGGAATCTGCTGGACAGGAGCCGGGTATCGTCAGGGACAAGGCCCTGCTACTGAGAGGTACTCTGTGTCCCCGTGGGGACCGCGCATGGAGCGCTTGTGCCATACACACTGCAGCACTGCTGGGTGTGTTAGTGCACCGGGGACTACCGCGCCGGCCGCGCTGTGAGGTACTCTGTGTCCCCGTGTGGACCGCGCATGGAGCGCTTGTGCCAATACACATTGCAGCACTGCTGGGTGTGTTAGTGCGCCGGGGACTACCGCGCGGCCGCGCTTATATGCCGGCCGCGCTTATAACTTTAGTCCCCGACTTCTGCGGCCTAGTACCGCATATTCCCGCCCACAGGCCTGCCAGTCAGGGGAAGGGCGGGACGCTGCACAGATCGTCAGCGCTGAGGGCTGGAGCATACATTAGTATCCTCCTCCCCCCTCACTCAGTACACTGGGGCACTAGATTCCCGCACTTTCTTGGGCACGCCCACGGTCCCCTCCTCCCCACAGAACGCCGACAGCCATTTCTGTCAGCGATTCAGACTCTGGAGAGGAGAGACAACACAGGGAGACCCAGGCAGGGAATCTGGTGATCACACAACCGCTCTGAGCGGTCGGTAAGCAGCACCTGTGGTGCTGGCCCCACTGAGTACCGAAGTGTATATATATATATAGGCTTATAGGCTATACATTTGCACTGTCCGGTCGCTCTGTTGATTTTTGGCTATATACCCTCCTGGATTGTTCTCAGAGGAGACAACAGCATGTCGTCTGCAAAAAGCAAGGGTGCCAAAGCACAGGCGTACTTTGCAACCTGTACCTCATGTGCAGCCATACTACCGGCAGGTTCCACTGACCCAAAGTCAAATCTGACACCGGCCCAATCACTGACATATCTTGGCATGGAGTTTCATACTCTCTCAGCGATAGTGAAGCTTCCGCTGAACAAACAGCGTTCACTACAGACAGGGGTGCAATCTCTCCTTCAAGGCCAGTCACACCCTCTGAGGCGCCTCATGCACTTCCTAGGGAAGATGGTAGCAGCAATGGAGGCAGTTCCTTTTGCGCAGTTTCACCTGCGCCCACTTCAATGGGACATTCTCCGCAAATGGGACAGGAAGTCGACGTCCCTCGACAGGAACGTCTCCCTTTCGCGGGCAGCCAAGGCTTCCCTTCAGTGGTGGCTTCTCCCCAATTCTCTGTCGAAGGGGAAATCCTTCCTGCCCCCATCCTGGGCGGTGGTCACGACGGACGCGAGCCTGTCAGGGTGGGGAGCGGTCTTTCTCCACCACAGGGCTCAGGGTACTTGGACTCAGATAGAGTCCTCCCTTCAGATCAATGTTCTGGAGATAAGGGCAGTGTATCTTGCCCTAAAGGCGTTCCAGCCGTGGCTGGAAGGCAAACAGATCCGAATTCAGTCGGACAACTCCACAGCGGTGGCATACATCAACCACCAAGGCGGGACACGCAGTCGGCAAGCCTTCCAGGAAGTCCGGCGGATTCTGCTGTGGGTGGAAGCCACAGCCTCCACCATATCCGCAGTTCACATTCCGGGCGTAGAAAACTGGGAAGCAGACTTTCTCAGTCGCCAGGGCATGGACACAGGGGAATGGTCCCTTCACCCGGACGTTTTTCAGGAGATCTGTTGCCGCTGGGGCATTCCGGACGTCGACCTAATGGCGTCCCGGCACAACAACAAGGTCCCGGCATTCATGGCACGGTCTCAAGATCACAGAGCTCTGGCGGCAGACGCCTTAGTTCAGGATTGGTCGCAGTTTCAACTCCCTTATGTGTTTCCTCCTCTGGCACTGTTGCCCAGAGTGTTACGCAAGATCAGGGCCGACTGCCGCCGCGCCATCCTCGTCGCTCCAGACTGGCCGAGGAGGTCGTGGTACCCGGATCTGTGGCATCTCACGGTCGGCCAACCGTGGGCACTACCAGACCGACCAGACTTGCTGTCTCAAGGGCCGCTTTTCCATCTGAATTCTGCGGCCCTCAACCTGACTGTGTGGCCATTGAGTCCTGGATCCTAGCGTCTTCGGGGTTATCCCAAGAGGTCATTGCCACTATGAGACAGGCTAGGAAACCAACGTCCGCCAAGATCTACCACAGGACGTGGAAGATAT
Source organism: Anomaloglossus baeobatrachus (assembly GCF_048569485.1). NCBI lineage: Eukaryota > Metazoa > Chordata > Amphibia > Anura > Aromobatidae > Anomaloglossus > Anomaloglossus baeobatrachus. The sequence goes on along the minus strand of NW_027445178.1, from coordinate 82,952 downwards.
TCCTGTCGTGGTGCTCTGCTCAGGGCTTTTCTCCCTGGCCATTTACCTTACCCACTTTTCTGTCCTTCCTTCAATCCGGATTGGAAAAGGGTTTGTCGCTCGGCTCCCTTAAGGGACAAGTCTCTGCGCTCTCTGTGTTTTTTCAGAAGCGCCTAGCCAGACTTCCACAGGTACGCACGTTCCTGCAGGGGGTTTGTCACATCGTCCCTCCTTACAAGCGCCCGTTAGAACCCTGGGATCTGAACAGGGTACTGATGGCTCTTCAGAAACCACCGTTCGAGCCAATGAGGGATATTTCTCTCTCACGCCTTTCGCAGAAAGTGGTCTTCCTAGTAGCAGTCACATCACTTCGGAGAGTGTCTGAGCTAGCTGCACTGTCATGCAAAGCTCCTTTCCTGGTGTTTCACCAGGACAAGGTGGTTCTGCGTCCGGTTCCGGAATTTCTCCCTAAGGTGGTATCCCCCTTTCATCTCAATCAGGATATCTCCTTACCTTCTCTTTGTCCACATCCAGTTCACCAATGTGAAAAGGATTTGCACTTGTTGGATCTGGTGAGAGCACTCAGACTCTACATTTCTCGTACGGCGCCCCTGCGCCGCTCGGATGCACTCTTTGTCCTTGTCGCTGGCCAGCGTAAAGGGTCACAGGCTTCCAAATCAACCCTGGCTCGGTGGATCAAGGAACCAATTCTCGAAGCCTACCGTTCCTCTGGGCTTCCGGTTCCCTCAGGGCTGAAGGCCCATTCTACCAGAGCCGTGGGTGCGTCCTGGGCTTTGCGGCACCAGGCTACGGCTCAGCAGGTGTGTCAGGCGGCTACCTGGTCGAGCCTGCACACTTTCACGAAACACTATCAGGTGCATACCTATGCTTCGGCAGATGCCAGCCTAGGTAGGCGAGTCCTTCAGGCGGCGGTTGCCCACCTGTAGGAAGGGGCCGTTTTACGGCTCTATTACGAGGTATTATTTTACCCACCCAGGGACTGCTTTTGGACGTCCCAATTGTCTGGGTCTCCCAATGGAGCGACAAAGAAGAAGGGAATTTTGTTTACTTACCGTAAATTCCTTTTCTTCTAGCTCCAATTGGGAGACCCAGCACCCGCCCCTGTTCCCTTCGGGCTGTTGTTCTTTGTGTACACATGTTGTTCATGTTGAATGGTTTCAGTTCTCCGATATTCCTTCGGATTGAATTTACTTTAAACCAATTTATAATTTTTTCCTCCTTCTTGCTTTTGCACCAAAACTGAGGAGCCCGTGATGCACGGGGGGTGTATGGGCAGAAGGGGAGGGGCTTTACACTTTTGGTGTAGTGCTTTGTGTGGCCTCCGGAGGCATAAGCTATACACCCAATTGTCTGGGTCTCCCAATTGGAGCTAGAAGAAAAGGAATTTACGGTAAGTAAACAAAATTCCCTTCTTTTTTTTTAACCTTTGATTTTCAGTGGGGCTAATGGGGATTGATTTATACTGTTAATTGTTTTTTAATTTTTTTAAATTTTTTTAAAACTTATTTTTTAACTTTTTTTTATTTTAATAGAGCACCTAGTGGACTATAAGCATTAACCGTCTGATCGCTTTATAATTTCTGCTGGTCAGAAATGTAGACTTTCTGGCACAGATAATGGGCGTAATAAATCACGCCCTTAGAAGCACATGTATGTTGGTGATTTATTTTGTAAGTTTGTGTTCCTCCGATTTTTTTTTAATGGGAACCTGTCACCAGATTTAGGGACTATAAGCTGAGGCCAATACCACTGAGTTGTTATATAGAGCATTCTTGAATACTGTATAAAAGAGCCAAGGCCGCTCTGTATAACGTAAAAAACACTTGTATAATACTCACCTAGAGGGTGGTCTGGTTCGATGGGTATCGCTGCTCTCCAGTGAGGCGCCTCCTCTTTCGGGTCCCACGCACCCTCTCTGCTGCGATATTCGGCCTCCTTCTTCCCAATCGAGTGGGGATGATGCGTCTACATCATCCACACAAGCTGACATTGCGGTCCTGAGCAGACAAACTTTGATCTGCCCTGCTGAGGGCAGATCAAAGTACTGTAATGCACAGGCCTTATTACCCCATTTGCCACTGCACCAGGGCAATTGGAAAGAGTCGGGTAAAGTGCCGACATTGTCACATATAATGAATGTGATAATCCTGGGTGTCTGTGGGCTGCTATTTTTAGGCTGGGGGGGGCCACAATAACCATGGGCCGATCCATCCTGAGAATACCAGCTCCCAGCTGTCCGCTTATCATGACTGGGTATCAAAAGAGGGGAGAAGGAAGGACCGCAGAACATTTTTTAAAAAAATATTTATTGAAATATTTTTTATTTTTAAAAGCCGCATGCGGTTCCTTTTATTTTGATACACAGCCATGATAACGTGCAAAGTTGGGGGCTGCCTGCAGCTGTATGCCTTGTCCTTGTTGGGGCGACCCTACGCCATTTTTTTAATTTATTTATTTTTACACCAATCTAGATGCAGACAGCATGTGCATCTAGATTGAAAGCTGTCTTTTACAGTCCGAGTCCATCCATCACTAGTCAATAGACAAACAAAAAGTGCATAGTGCTCATATTGTTGTTTAAACAGAAATATGATATGTAAAATTAAAAATGACATGCCAGAAGGCAAGCAAAATCAAGAAATTCAAAAAACAAAATTATTAAGTAAATGTATTAAATATTAGTTGTATCCTAACTATAATGAAATTGTTGCACAGTGGTTTTCTTCACTTTGCTTTTTTCTTATTTTCTCATAGGCACTTCATTCAGGGAGAAGACCCAATCAAAGTCAACATCTAAGTCACTGAGCGGGTCGAGTGAAGTACCTAAAACTTTGCAGACCACCGCAGGTATGGTTTTAGCATATACACATCTCTAAATTATCGATAAAAAAAACAATTAAAAATAATTTTAACACAAACAGTCCCATTCTCACACCACATAAAAATACCCAATTAAAGAAAGCAGCCAAAGCTCTCATTGAGCCCAATAGGAGTCATTGTGTCCAATCTATAAATCTAATGACTCAAGTTGCGCAAGGGCCTTAAATACTGTCATATGAAAAAGTTTGGGCACCCCTATTAATGTTAACCTTTTTTCTTTATAACAATTTGGGTTTTTGCAACAGCTATTTCAGTTTCATATATCTAATAACTGATGGACTGAGTAATATTTCTGGATTGAAATGAGGTTTATTGTTCTAACAGAAAATGTGCAATCCGCATTTAAACATAATTTGACCGCTGCAAAAGTATAGGCACCTCAACATAAAAGTGATATAAATATTTTGTAGATCCTCCTTTTGCAAAAATCACAGCTTCTAGTCACTTCCTGTAGCTTTTAATGAGTTCCTGGATCCTGGATGAAGGTATATTTGACCATTCCTGTTTACAAAACAATTCCAGTTCAGTTAAGTTTGATGGTCGCCGAGCATGGACAGCACGCTTCAAATCATCCCACAGATTTGCAATGATATTCAGGTCTGAGGACTGGGATGGCCATTCCAGAACATTGTAATAGTTCCTCTGCTTGAATGCCTGAGTAGATTTGGAGCGGTGTTTTGGATCATTGTCTTGCTGAAATATCCATCCCCTGCGTAACTTCAACTTCGTCACTGATTCTTGCACATTATTGTCAAGAATCTGCTGATACTGAGTTGAATCCATGCGACCCTCAACTTTAACAAGATTCCCGGTGCCGGCATTGGCCACACAGCCCCAAAGCATGATGGAACCTTCATCAAATTTTACTGTGGGTAGGTAGCAAGTGCTTTTCTTGGAATGTCGTGTTTTTTTGCCTCCATGCATAACGCCTTTTTGTATGACCAAACAACTCAATCATTGTTTCATCAGTCCACAGGACCTTCTTCCAAAATGTAATTGGTTTGTCCAAATGTGCTTTTGCATACCTCAGGCGACTCTGTTTGTGGCGGGCTTGCAGAACTGGCTTCTTTCGCATGACTCTCCCATACAGCTTCTCCTTGTGCAACGTGTGCAACGTGCACTGTATTGTTGACCGATGCACATTGACACCATCTGCAGCAATACTATTTAATATTGTTTAATATTATTTATTTAAATAACTAAAAAAAAAAATGGGCTTCTCTGTATTTTGATTGCCTGACATCACAGTACTGTAAAAATAAATAAATCATTAAAAAAATGACATAGTGCTGCGCGGTATTTTTCATTCTCAGAGCAGATAAAGCAGACTGCTAGGGGCTACCACCCCCATCTGCCTGATTTACCTTGGCTGGCAATCAAAATACAGAGAAGCCCATTATTTTTTTTATAAAAAAAATAATTAAAAAAAAATGCGTGGGCTCCTGCCGTATTTTGATTGTCAGTCAGATAAAGCCAGGCAGCTGGGGGCTGGGAATCTCGGCAGCCCAAAGCCACCCCTTGAAATGGCACATTGTTCCTTAGTGCCGTTTCCAAGCGCTTTACACGGCTCGTCCAGCGGCCATGATGACGGTGGTTTATTGGGTAATAAAGGGGTTATTACCAGCTTTGTTTTCTCAGATAGTACTAAGCCCGAAATTCATTGTGTCACGCCAAATTAGACATGGCCACCATGAATTTCTAGGAAACAGTAAAAAAAAAACACAACAAAGAGAATTTTTTTTTACTAGAAATAAAACAAAAAAAACTTTAGAGAATCTGTCTTTATTATAAAAAAATCCTTAGTCTGACGTAATCCACTGGGACAGCAAAGTCAACTCTGCTTCATCACTTGCACAGACACAGTCTTTACACAGTGAGAAGCAAAGCGCAATGTCAACTCTGCTTCATCACTGTGCACAGACACAATCTAAACACAGTGAGAAGCAAAGCGCAAAGTCAACTCTGCTTCATCACTCTGTACAGACAGTCTATACAGTGAGAAGCAGAGAGAGCAATGAACAATGTCAACTCTGCTTCATCACTCTGAACGTCCCAGAAAGCTCGTGTTCGGGGTCGTGTGCACGAACACCATGTATTCGGTACGCACCCCCAACTTTACAGTTCGGGTTCGTCCATCCCTAGTTACCACCTCTAACCTCTGATCTTTGTTGCGGCTCTGGTATTTAGTGATATTAATCATGTTCCTTCTGACAACTGCTTTTTCAGGTTTGTCTCGGTCTGGAGAGGCTGGGGACATATACATCACAGGAGGGGCTGGGGCATACACATCACAAGAGGGGCTGGGGCATACACATCAAAGGAGGGACTGAGGGTGTATATATCACAGGAGGGGTGTATACATCACAGGAGATGCTGGACGCGGATAGCACTGTCGGCAGCACAGACAGCACTAGATGGCAGCATGAACAGCACTAGGTGGCACAACGGACAGCACTAGGTGGCACAATGGACAGCACTAGGTGGCAGCACGAACGGCAGTAGGTGGCATCCTGGACAACACTAGGTGGCAGCACGGAGAGCACTAGGAGGTAACACAAAGAGCACTAGGTGGCAGCATAGAGAGCACGAAGAGGCAGCATAGAGAGCACGAAGAGGCAGCATGAAGAGCACTAGGAGGCAGCGCGGAGAGCACTAAGTGGCAGCACGGAGCGCACTAGGTGGCAGCTCGGAGAGCATTAGGTGGCAGCTCGGAGAGCACTAGGTGGCAGCATGGACAGCACAAGGAGGCAGCATGGAGAGCACTATGTGGCAGCACTGACAGCACTAGGAGGTTGCACGGGTTACACAGCACTGAGGGGATACACACAGTACTAGGGGGTACACAGCTCTGGACAGGGGGGGACAGCGATAGGTGGCGTACTCACAGTACTGGAGGGAGGACTCACACAGCACAGGTCCGGGAGGCATGTACAGCAGGGAGGCATCTGCTGCGCCTCTTCTGTGACAGGAGCACAGCGCGCTGCTTACCCCTCCCACACGGTAAGCCCTGAGCACGCTAGCATAGGTCATGGTTGAGCCTAGAATGTACAGGATGCAGTCAGGTCCCAAAAAGAGCCCCTACATTCTAGTACGGGCTGCAATCAGGATCTGGAAGAAGCCCGTACATTCTAGCATCTACGCAGAGTGAGTGCGCTTCCTCGCATCACGGACATGGATTTAAAGGAACGGCGGCTGGCAAGAGCGCAAGTGCTGACAGAGAACTGCGGTTACCTGTAATGTCCCCGGAGGCCGCAGAAAAAGTCATCGTGGGACGGTGGTTCCTCACCCCTTATCTAAGTGATTAAAATATTTCAAAAGTTTGTCCCAAAAAATGTGTTCACTGTTTGCACCATTTTCTGCGACTCGTAGTGTTCCCATTTTTCCGCAGATGCTACGTTTTGACCCCCTGTTATAGCATTTTGCTTAAAATTTGCGATGACCAAAAAACTTAACTTTGGCGTTTGGAAGGGTTTTTTTGCTGCTATGCCGTTTACCTATCAGGTTAATTGATTTTATATTTTAATACATAGGGCATTTCTGAACTCGGCGATTCCAAATAAGTTTATATTTTTTATTTTTTTAACCCTTTGATTTTCAGTGGGGCAAATGGGGAGTGATTTAAACTTTTGTTTTTTATTTTTTTTTTATTGTTTACAACTTATTTTTTAACTTTTTTTATTTACCTAGTCCCCCTAGTATCATAGTATCATAGTTTTTTTAAGGTTGAAGGGAGACTCTAAGGTGGGCTTTGCACACTACGACATCGCAGGTACGATGTCGGTGGGGTCAAATTGAAAGTGACGTACATCCGGCATCGCATGCGACATCGTACTGTGTAAAGCCTAGATGATACGATTAACGAGCGCAAAATCGTCGTAATCGTATCATCGGTGCAGCGTCGGCGTAATCCATAATTACGCTGACGCGACAGTTCGATGTTGTTCCTCGCTCCTGCGGCAGCACACATCGCTGTGTGTGTAGTCGCAGGAGCGAGGAACATCTCCTACGGCCGTCACCGAGGCTTCCGTAGGATATGCGTAAGGACGGAGGTGGGCAGGATGTTTACATCCTGCTCATCTCCGCCCCTCCGCCGCTATTGGCTGCCTGCCGTGTGACATCGCTATGACGCCGCACGACCCGCCCCCTTAGGAAGGAGGCGGGTCGCCGGCCACAGCGACGGTCGCAGGGCAGGTGAGTGCGTGTGAAGCTGGCGTAGCGATAATTTTCGCTACGCCAACTATCACACGATATCGTACCTGCGACAGGGGCGGGGACTATCGCGTGCGACATCGCAGCATCGGCTTGTGATGTCGCAACGTGCAAAGCCCGCCTAAGTCCATCTAGTTCAACCCGTAGCCTAACATGTTGATCCAGAGGAAGGCAAAAAAACCCCAATGTGGCAAACAAGTTCCAATGGGGAAAAAAAATCCTTCCTGACTCCACATACGGCAATCAGACTAGTTCCCTGGATCAACACCCTGTCATAAAATCTAATATACATAACTGGTAATATCACATTTTTCAAGAAAAGCATCCAGGCTCTGCTTAAATGTTAGTAGTGAATCACTCATTACAACATCATGCGGCAGAGAGTTCCATAGTCTCACTGCCCGTACAGTAAAGAATCCTCGTCTTTGATTATGATTAAACCTTCTTTCCTCAAGACGTAGCGGATGCCCCCGTGTTCCAGTCGCAGGCCTAGGTGTAAAAAGATCTTTGGAAAGGTCTCTGTACTGTCCCCTCATATATTTATACTTTGTGATTAGATCCCCCCTAAGGCTTCGTTTTTCCAAACTAAATAACCCCAAGTTTAATAACCTTTCTTGGTATTGCAGCCCACCCTCTAATAATCTTGTTCGCTCTTCTCTGCACCCTCTCCAGTTCAGCTATGTCCTTTTTATATATCGGTGACCAGAATTGTACACAGTATTCTAAGTGCGGTCACACTAGTGACTTGTACAGAGGTAGAACTATATTTTTTTCATGAACACTTATACCTCTTTTAATACATCCCATTATTTTAATAGCCCTGGCAGCAGTTGCCTGACACTGACCACCAAAGTTAAGTTTACCATCCACCCATACACCCAAGTCTTTTTCTGTGTCTGTTTTACCCAGTGTTCTACAATTAAGTACATAATTATAATTTTTATTTCCTCTACCCAAGTGCATGACCTTACATTTATCTACATTAAACTTCAATTGCCACTTCTCAGCCCAATCCTCCAATTTGCATAATTCTCCCTGTAATATAAAATTATCCTCCTCTGTATTGATTACCCTGAAGAGTTTAGTATCATCTGCAAATATTAAAATTCTACTCCGCATGCCTCCAACAATGTCATTAATAAATATGTTGAAAAGAAGCGGGCCCAATACTGACCCCTGTGGTACCCCACTATGAACTGAGACCCAGTCCGAGTACATACCATTAATAACCACCCTTTGTTTCCTATCACTGAGCCAGTTTTTAACCCAGTTACACATATTTTCCCCTATCCCCATTATTCTCATTTTATGTACCAACCTTTCTTTGTCGCTCCATTGGGAGACCCAGACAATTGGGTGTATAGCTTCTGCCTCCGGAGGCCACACAAAGTATTACACTTTAAAAAGTGTAACCCCTCCCCTCTGCCTATACACCCTCCCGTGGATCACGGGCTCCTCAGTTTTATGCTTTGTGTGGAAGGAGGCACACATCCACTCATGCATTCTCATTTTAGTTATGTCGGTTGAAGAAAAGAGGGCCCCCACGGGGCCCCCGGCATGTTCCCTTCTCACCCCACTACGTCGGCGGTGTTGTTAAGGTTGAAGTACCCATTGTGGGTACAGAGGCTGGAGCCACATGCCGTCTCCTTCACCATCCCTTATGCGGCTCTGGGAGAAGTGGGATCCTAAGCGGTCATCCATTTACTGGGACCGTGCTCCATCTGCAGCCCCTGTGGGACCCTGCCGGACCGGAGCCTCTTCAACCTCAGGGACCGGGCCCTGCAACTCTAAGGTACTCTGTGTCCCCATAGGGGACTGTGCAGGGAGCGCACCTTCTTCCCGGAAGCCACGGTGGCTGCTGAATTCAGAGGCCGGTGGACTTCCGCGCCGACCGTGCCTGCTTGTCGGGCGCGGTCTCAAATTTAGTCCCCGGCTTCATCGCGGCCTAGTCGCAAAAATCCCGCCCCCGGGCCTGCCTGTCAGGGGTAAGGGCGGGATTACCGACCTGACGTCGGATGTGAGGGCTGGAGCATCCTGCATGTTTCCTCCCCCCTCACTGATCACTGTGGGGACCCCAGATTCCCGCACTTTTCTGGCGCCGCCCACGGCTCCACTCCTGCCCTGAGAGCTCCGGCAGCCATTTTTTGGCATTCTGCCGGTGGAGGATTCTCAGTGAACAGCTCTGCATCTCCGGGGGATCCAAGGCAGGGAATCTGGAGGACACACACCGCTCGTTAGCGGTCGGTAAGCCACACCGGTCACCCGGTGCTGGTCCCCCTAGGGTGCCGGATTAGATACGTATATATCTATATCTATCTGTTCGGTCGGGCTGTATACCCCCTTCCCATATACCCTCAGTGATCACTCTCCTAGGAGACAACAGCATGTCGTCCACAAGGAGCAAAGCTGCTAAGGCACAGGGTTTTTTTGCGGCCTGTACCTCTTGTGGGGCTATGTTACCTGCGGGTTCCACCTACCCTCACTGTGAGCAATGCTCGACCCCTGTTTCGCTTGCTCAGCCGGAGCCTCGGACACTGGTGGGCCCCTCGGCTCATGTAGACCCCCCTGCTCCCCCTGACCAGGCTGCAGGGACAGAGTTCGCCTCTTTTGCTGAGAAACTCTCTGAGTCACTTTCTCAATCTATTGCACAGTCTATGGACAAATGGTATTCTAAGCTGCTAGAGGCTTTGCAGTCCAGACCGGACCTTTCACAGGCCCCGGCCCCTGTTGGCTCGTCGCCTCCAGGCCCCTCTCGGTTCGCGCCGCAGCGCGCTCCCAGGTTGGCCCCTCGGTCTCAGGCGGAGGACTCCTGCCCGGACCGTAGTCCTAGACCGGCTAAGCGGGCTCGCTGGGACTCTTCCCCGACTTCCTCTCGCTGCTCGGGATCCCAGCTTGAGGACTCTCTGGAGGACGAGGCGGACGTCGCAGCTCAGGGCTCTGACCCTGACGTTGCCCTTAACATTGATACACCTGAGGGGGACGCCTTAGTAAATGATCTTATCTCGTCCATCAACCAGGTGTTAGATCTCTCTCCCCCGCCTCCTCCTGTAGAGGAGTCGGCGTCTCAGCAGGAGAAACACCAGTTTCGGTTCCCCAAACGTACACGCAATACGTTTTTTGATCACTCTAACTTCAGGGACGCTGTCCAGAAGCCCAGAGCGGCCCCGGACAAGCGCTTTACTAAGCGCCTCACTGACACGCGTTACCCCTTCCCATCTGAAGTAGTTAAGGGTTGGGCTCACTGTCCCAAGGTGGATCCTCCAGTCTCAAGATTGGCGGCTAGATCCGTGGTGTCGGTTGCAGATGGCTCATCGCTAAAGGATGCCACTGACAGACAGATAGAGCTCTTGGTGAAGTCCATCTATGAGGCCACGGGCGCGTCTTTTGCCCCGGCCTTTGCAGCCGTGTGGGCACTCCAAGGTATCTCGGCTTGTCTGACTGAGATTAATGCTGTCACACGTAATTCGGCTCCGCAAGTTGCGTCTTTGACCTCTCAGGCGTCAGCCTTTTCATCCTACGCCATGAACGCCGTCCTGGACTCTGCTAGCCGTACAGCTGTAGCATCCGCTAACTCTGTGGCAGTCCGCAGGGCCATGTGGCTATGCAAATGGAAGGCAGACTCGGCTTCCAAGAGGTTCTTAACCGGTTTGCCGTTTTCTGGCGACCGTTTGTTTGGCGAACGATTGGATGAGATTATTAAGGAATCCAAAGGAAAGGATTCCTCCTTACTCCAGGCCAAACCTAAGAGACCTCAACAGAGAAAGGTTCAATCGAGATTTCGGTCCTTTCGTCCCTCAGCCAAGTCCCAATCCTCTTCGTCCAACAGGCCGGAGAAAGGCCAGAGGAACTCCTATGCGTGGCGATCCAAGTCTCGCCCACAAAAGGCCGCAGGAGGCACTGCTTCCAAGGCGGCTTCCTCATGACTCTCGGCCTCCCCTGACCGCATCCTCGGTCGGTGGCAGGCTCTCCCGCTTTGGCGACGCCTGGTGGCCACATGTTCAAGACCGATGGGTGAGAGACATTCTGTCTCATGGTTACAGGATAGAGTTCAGCTCTCGTCCTGCGGATCGCTTCTTCAGAACCTCTCCGCCCCCCGCTCAGGCCGACGCACTTTTTCAGGCAGTAGCCGCTCTAAAGATGGAAGGATTTGTGATCCCCGTTCCCCTTCAGGAACGTGGTCGCGGATTTTACTCCAACTTGTTCGTGGTGCCAAAAAAGGATGGGTCATTCCGTCCCGTTCTGGACCTCAAGCTACTCAACAGACATGTGAGAACCAGACGGTTCCGGATGGAATCTCTCCGCTCGGTCATCGCCTCAATGTCACAAGGAGACTTCCTAGCATCGATCGACATCAAGGATGCTTATCTCCATGTACCGATCGCACCCGAGCATCAACGTTTCTTACGTTTCGCCATCGGGGACGAACATCTCCAGTTCGTGGCATTGCCTTTCGGCTTGGCTACAGCCCCACGGGTTTTCACCAAAGTCATGGCTTCCGTTGTGGCGGTCCTGCATTCTCAGGGCCACTCGGTGATTCCATACTTGGACGATCTCCTAGTCAGGGCCCCGTCTCGGGTGGCGTGTCAACAAAGTCTATCTGTCGCTCTGGCGACTCTCCAGCGGTTCGGGTGGATCATCAACTTCCCGAAATCCAAGTTGACACCGACCCAATCACTGACGTACCTTGGGATGGAGTTTCATACCCAGCAAGCGTTAGTCAAGCTTCCGAGCGACAAACAGCTTTCTCTGCAGGCAGGGGTGCAATCCCTTCTTCGGAGTCAGTCACACCCCTTAAGGCGCCTCATGCACTTCCTGGGGAAGATGGTGGCAGCTATAGAGGCAGTCCCGTTCGCGCAATTCCATCTTCGGCCACTCCAATGGGACATTCTCCGCAAATGGGACAGGAGTTCGGCTTCCCTCGACAGGAACGTCTCTCTTTCCCTTGCAACCAAGACGTCACTTCAGTGGTGGCTCCTTCCCAATTCTCTGTCGCAGGGAAAATCCTTCCTACCCCCAACCTGGGCTGTGGTCACCACGGACGCGAGCCTGTCAGGGTGGGGAGCGGTTTTTCTCCACCACAGGGCTCAGGGAACCTGGACTCCGATAGAGTCATCCCTTCAGATCAATATTCTGGAGATAAGGGCAGTGTATCTAGCCCTATTGGCTTTTCATCGGTGGTTGGAGGGCAGGCAGATCCGTATTCAGTCGGACAACGCCACTGCCGTCGCATACATCAACCACCAAGGCGGCACTCGCAGTCGTTAAGCCTTCCAGGAAGTCCGACAGATTCTGCAGTGGGTGGAAGCCACAGCCTCCACCATCTCCGCAGTTCACATCCCGGGCGTAGACAACTGGGAAGCAGATTTTCTCAGTCGTCAGGGCATGGACGCGGGGGAATGGTCTCTGCACCCAGACGTTTTTCGAGAGATCTGTCGCCGCTGGGGAACGCCGGACGTCGATCTCATGGCGTCACGGCACAACAACAAAGTCCCGGCATTCATGGCACGGTCTCAGGATCACAGAGCTCTGGCGGCGGACGCGTTAGTTCAGGATTGGTCGCAGTTTCGACTGCCTTATGTGTTTCCCCCTCTGGCAATGCTGCCCAGAGTACTACGCAAGATGCGGTCCGACTGCCGTCGCGCCATTCTCGTCGCTCCAGACTGGCCGAGGCGGTAGTGGTATCCCGATCTGTGGCATCTCACGGTGGGTCAACCGTGGGCGCATCCAGACCGTCCAGACTTGCTGTCACAAGGGCCGTTTTTCCATCTGAATTCTGTGGCCCTCAACCTGACTGTGTGGCCATTGAGTCCTGTCTCCTAGCGTCTTCAGGGTTATCTCAGGATGTCATTGCCACCATGAGACAGGCCAGGAAGCCTACGTCCGCCAAGATCTATTATAGGTCTTGGCAAATCTTCCTATCCTGGTGCGCTAATAACGGTTTTACTCCATGGCCGTTTGCCTTACCCACTTTTCTTTCATTCCTTCAATCCAGAATGGACAAGGGTTTGTCACTGGGCTCTCTCAAGGGCCAAGTATCGGCGCTCTCCGTGTTTTTTCAAAAGCGTCTAGCCAGGCTTACGCAGGTCCGCACGTTCCTGCAGGGAGTTTGCCACATAGTCCCACCTTACAAGCGTCCGCTGGAACCCTGGGATCTTAACAGGGTGCTAACGGCTCTTCAGAAACCACCTTTCGAGCCGCTGCGGGATGTCTCTTTATCATGTCTTTCGCAGAAGGAGGCCTTTCTAGTGGCAGTCACATCACTTCGGAGAGTGTCTGAGCTAGCAGCGCTGTCATGCAAAGCCCCCTTCCTGGTGTTTCACCAGGATAAGGTGGTTCTGCGTCCGGTCCCGGAATTTCTCCCTAAGGTGGTATCCCCTTTTCATCTCAATCAGGATATCTCCTTGCCTTCATTTTGCCCTAATCCAATTCACCAGTGTGAAAGGGATTTGCACTCTTTGGATCTTGTGAGAGAACTCCGGCTCTACGTGTCTCGCATGGCGCCCCTGTGTCGTTCAGATGCGCTCTTTGTCCTTGTTGCTGGCCAGCGTAAGGGCTCGCAGGCTTCCAAGTCAACCTTGGCCCGGTGGATCAAGGAACCGATTCTCGAAGCCTACCGTTCTTCTGGGCTTCCGCTTCCTTCAGGGCTGAAAGCCCATTCTACCAGAGCCGTGGGTGCGTCCTGGGCATTGCGGCACCGGGCTACGGCTCAGCAGGTGTGTCAGGCAGCTACGTGGTCTAGTCTGCACACTTTCACGAAACACTATCAAGTGCATACCTATGCTTCGGCAGACGCCAGTCTAGGTAGACGAGTCCTTCAGGCGGCGGTTGCCCACCTGTAAGAGGGGGCCGTTTTTCGGCTCTTTTTATTGAGGTATTCTTTTACCCACCCAGGGACTGCTCTTGGACGTCCCAATTGTCTGGGTCTCCCAATTAACAAACTGGATGACCTCGGGCAGAGGCTTTTTGTTCACCGACAGCACTGGAACAGGACTTTGCAGCTGATGAACAGGAATCCAATACCGATCCACTATACTCAGTTGTATGAAATTCCCATCAGCACAGAAGGGCCACCTCAGAGAACCAGAAGTCACTGGTTACGGACACAGTCAAATATAGAGGTGCAGAGGACTTGCCATCACGTAGAGTAGCCTCTCCTACTGACCCTAGGCAAGAAATTTTCCCGGCTTCTTGGGACAAAAGCAGATTAGGTGCGCGGAGCTTCAACAATAGTAGCACCTCCCATTGGTACGACGAATGTCCTGGCGATAGCAGACAGACCACACTTGATCAATCTCCATTGGCTCTGGGACTGTAGGTATGGAGGCCACACTGGCACGAGGAACCAAGCACCTCAGAACAGAGGGTACTGGGTGTGATGACCTCCTTTCACGGGCTTTCTCATGAGCACATTACAGAAAGCACAGGTCAATCTGAATGGCTAGGCTAATCAGGTCATCCAGAAAGAAGAATAAAGCACGACTGTAACGATAGTCCTGGGAGTGGACTCACTGGACTGGGCACTGGACTCTCCTGAGGTGCCGCCTTGAGCGAATCCCTATACAGGGACGTCGGGCGTAACCCCAGAGGGTCTAGATGCACGGAAGCCGGGATCAGCAGGATTCACAGGAAAGAGTTTTATAGAGTCTGTGGTAGATACAGGATCAGATCTGAACCAGGTACAGGTTAACGGCATCAGGCTGAAGGCCAGAATCGGAGACTGGTGCAGGTTAACGGGATCAGGCTGAAGTCCAGAACCGGAGACTGGTGCAGGTTACAGGGATCAGGCTGGAGTGTGTGCTCAGAAAGGTACTCAGGATCTGTAAGCAAAGACAGTGTTACACCAAGCATAGGCATAGAGAGACCTGAACAACTGGTACAAGAGACAAGCTACAGGGACACGTTGAACAAGCACTGGCCATGGGGAACAGGAAGTCTTAAATACCCAAGGTATTTAGTAGTCAGGTAGCAGATGCAATGTGGCCAGGTTCATCAAATATTTCCTGGAAAGTCTCCAGGAAGATAGACAGGTTGGAGACTAGTGAATCAAGCCTCTCCAGAAACGAACTGATCTAGTCCAAAGCTTCGCCCTCTAGGTAAGAGGCCAGGAAAGCCACTTTGGTGGCATCTGTGGGATACTGCTGCGGCAGGAGACGGAAGTGCAACTGGCACTATTAAGAAACCCTTAACAAAGCTTCGGATCCCCTCGGTACCGTGGATGTCTGCTGAGACGAATGAGGAAGACTGCCGACTGGAAGAGAGGACGGCACAGAAGGCTCCAAAACTGGAGTAGCAGCTTGGCTGGAAGCATTCTGCTTGGATGTCTGCCGTTCGTCCATGGAATGCTGCGTTCTTGTTACAGCTGCTGCTTTGCCGGCTTTAACAGGAACTATGTCATGATAGCGACAGGATTCATCACATGACCTGTCGCTACCATGACAACAATCGGCTGCCCGTGATCATGTAGCGCCCCTGAGACTAGTCGCTACAGGGTATATCATTATATCCTCCCCGGGCAGGTCAAGATGTTAATCTGGTAAGTTCTATAAGTTCTACACACACCTCACACCACCATACAGCAGGGAGAAGCTGTCACTAGGAAAGGGTTAACAATGTTTCTACAAACACAGTTAGGAAGTGACTCAGCCAGTTCTTAGCAAACCCAAGTAGCCATGACAACTTGCAAAGGTGTGGGCATAGGCAGTTAGGAGTAGAGACACTATTGGCCCGGCAGAACAAGCTTAGACACGAAACAGAGCCGACGCACAGTGTGCAGCTCCCCTCAGGGAGGCTGTCAGGCCTTCAGGGAGGCAGAACAGAGCTGTCTGGATGTAACACCAAACAGACAGCACAACCAAGCTGGGGCCAGTAACATCTAGAGAAAGACGGGACCCGGCATTTGCACTCGTGGACTAAAAGGGCTGCAGTCGCCAGAGCACGGGACGGAGCACAGAAGAGGTACAGAGCCCTAGTTCGGGTTGCTGGGGCATGACAGCAGAGAGAGAGAGAGCCTGGGGAGATGGGACAGAGGTCCGGCCCATGAGAGGTTAAGGCTGCCGGCACTACGGACTGGGACCGGGGAAGAGTACAGAGTTGTGCATGGAGGAGAAAAACCTGACTCTGTGAGTAACTGCCACTGCCCTGCGCTCCGGCGCTCCCATGGACTGCCGCCCCCGTTCTCACCAACCTTCCTGGGCACCCCGCTCCGCCCGTGGGAAGCGATACTGTCTCGGCTGCACCTAACACCTGCCCCGGAGAGAGACTGTGCAGCGGCGGCTAATTCCTGGCCGCATACCAAGTGTTGCTCTGCAAAGCATCCCCGCTCAGCATCCAGTACTGCCCTTGGGAGAGGATTAGCCGCAGGAAGGGTCAGCGGCGGAGGAGGCCGGGACCCCAGTCACTACTGCAACCGGTGACACGCTTCCCAGGGGCCTGCCACCCTCATTCCATCCCCGTCTGTATTGGACACTTGTCCGTTTCCTGTTTTTGTGTTTTTTTTTTTCATGTAGCCGACGGGGTCACGGAACCGGGTCAGGCCAGTCACAGCTACCCCAAAGAATCACTGGCCCACTGACGAGTAACCTAAGGCCCCGTGGACGCTACAATCACGTCACGGGGCCTCCGATGGCGGCAGGGAAAGGCGCGTTTCCCGCTGCAGCGATTTAAAACGCAGTGTCACATTTTGACAGCACGATTTAAGTGGTTAACAGGCACGGGTGTGTTGCGGATCCACCTGTGCCTGTTAGCCACGCATGTCAGCTGTTCTAATCGGCAGACATGTGCAGGGATCGCCACTGGCTCACCGCAGCGGTGATCACTCCTTCATGATTTGGATGTACCATTACATCGTAGGTTGTGAAGGGGTTAATACTATCTTCCTATATTAAACCATAACAATTTTTATACATTATCTCATTCTTATCCATGTATTCCAGAGAATGTCATCATTATAATATTTTTCATCAATAGACCCATAATCCCCATGATTCCAAATCCCTCATATACAGTGCCTACAAGTAGTCTTCAACCCCCTGCAGATTTAGCAGGTTTGATAAGATGCAAATAAGTTAGAGCCTGCAAACTTCAAACAAGAGCAGGATTTATTAACAGATGCATAAATCTTACAAACCAACAAGTTATGTTGCTCAGTTAAATTTTAATAAATTTTCAACATAAAAGTGTGGGTCAATTATTATTCAACCCCTAGGTTTAATATTTTGTGGAATAACCCTTGTTTGCAATTACAGCTAATAACCGTCTTTTATAAGACCTGTTCAGGCCGGCACAGGTCTCTGGAGTTATCTTGGCCCACTCCTCCATGCAGATCTTCTCCAAGTTATCTAGGTTCTTTGGGTGTCTCATGTGGACTTTAATCTTGAGCTCCTTCCACAAGTTTTCAATTGGGTTAAGGTCAGGAGACTGACTAGACCACTGCAACACCTTGATTTTTTCCCTCTTGAACCAGGCCTTGGTTTTCTTGGCTGTGTGCTTTGGGTCGTTGTCTTGTTGGAAGATGAAATGACGACCCATCTTAAGATCCTTGATGGAGGAGCGGAGGATCTTGGCCAAAATCTCCAGGTAGGCCGTGCTATCCATCTTCCCATGGATGCGGACCAGATGGCCAGGCCCCTTGGCTGAGAAACAGCGCCACAGCATGATGCTGCCACCACCATGCTTGACTGTAGGAATGGTATTCTTGGGGTCGTATGCAGTGCCATCCAGTCTCCAAACGTCACGTGTGTGGTTGGCACCAAAGATCTCGATCTTGGTCTCATCAGACCAGAGAACCTTGAACCAGTCTGTCTCAGAGTCCTCCAAGTGATCATGAGCAAACTGTAGACGAGCCTTGACATGACGCTTTGAAAGTAAAGGTACCTTACGGGCTCGTCTGGAACGGAGACCATTGCGGTGGAGTACGTTACTTATGGTATTGACTGAAACCAATGTCCCCACTGCCATGAGATCTTCCCGGAGCTCCTTCCTTGTTGTCCTTGGGTTAGCCTTGACTCTTCGGACAAGCCTGGCCTCGGCACGGGTGGAAACTTTCAAAGGCTGTCCAGGCCGTGGAAGGCTAACAGTAGTTCCATAAGCCTTCCACTTCCGGATGATGCTCCCAACAGTGGAGACAGGTAGGCCAAACTCCTTGGAAAGGGTTTTGTACCCCTTGCCAGCCTTGTGACCCTCCACGATCTTGTCTCTGATGGCCTTTGAATGCTCCTTTGTCTTTCCCATGTTGACCAAGTATGAGTGCTGTTCATAAGTTTGGGGAGGGTCTTAATTAGTCAGAAAAGGCTTGAAAAAGAGATAATTAATCCAAACATGTGAAGCTCATTGTTCTTTGTGCCTGAAATACTTCTTAATACTTTAGGGGAACCAAACAGAATTCTGGTGGTTTGAGGGGTTGAATAATAAATGACCCTCTGAATAAACTTTTCACAATTTAAAAAAAAAAAAAAAAAAAAAAAAAAGAAATAACATTCTTTTTTGCTGCAGTGCATTTCACACTTCCAGGCTGATCTACAGTCCAAATGTCACAATGCCAAGTTAATTCCGAATGTGTAAACCTGCTAAATCTGCAGGGGGTTGAATACTACTTGTAGGCACTGTACATTCTCCCCCGCAGTATACACCCACTGACTGGAGCTGAGGAGATCAGTTTTTGCTTAGTGTCCGAGGAGGTTGGACACGCAGGGGCTGCTCTCAGCCCTTCAGGTTTGTATGGTTGTGTTTTATTAATGTTTTCCCTTTGTTTTTCAGACACAGCTCGTCGGGCGACAGGGTGTAATCGCTCACCCTGCTCTCCCACATAGAGACCGGTCGCACAGAAGTGGGGTCCGTCCGCCACTTCCGTTGTCTTCCGTGTCTGTCTGGCAGGACCCTACCCCCCTAACACTCTCAAGACTGTTTGGGGGGCATCCGCACAGAGGGACAGGCGGATGGTCCTTGCCCCCCTCCCCAAACTCTCTCGCTCCCGAGCCTGATTGTGGGGTAGGAGGACGAAGACCGTACCCAGGATGGAGAGGTACCCTTCTGGTCTCCCCTAGACTATGCCTGGGACGACCGTCGAGATGTCTTCGCTCACCTTCCAGGATGGATCCAGGATCACCTCAAGACAAGCCGGGAACTCAGATAAGTAATCCAATCCCCCTCCTTCTTCCCCGTCCCGGGTTATGGGGAGGGATCCCGTGTATAGAAGCCCACAGTCTTTCCACCTGGGTCAAGGGGTCCCATATCCCCCCTAGAACCCCTCACCTTAGCCCCCTTGGTAGTTGTTTTCCCCGGTTCTGCGACCGGTCCCCCTGCCGTGGCGTCCACTATCCGGCGGCCTATCCTCAAACCTTAGCCCCCGGCTCCATTGCGGCCCGGCGTCCCCTCCGGCGGCCTGCCCTTAGAAATTTAGCCCCCGGCTCCATTGCGGCCCGGCGTCCCCTCCGGCGGCCTGCCCTTAGAAATTTAGCCCCCGGCTCCATTGCGGCCCCTCCGGCGGCCTGCCCTTAGAAATTTAGCCCCCGGCTCCACTGCGGCCCGGCGTCCCCTCCGGCGGCCTACCCTTAAAATTTAGGCCCCGGCTCCATTGCGGCCCGGCGTCTCCCCCCGCGGCCTACCCTTAAAACTTAGGCCCCGGCTCCTTGCGGCCCGGCGTCTCCTGCGGCCCGGCGTCTCCTCCGGCCCGGCGTCTCCTCCGGCTCGCCGTCTCCTCCGGCCCGCCGTCTCCTCTGGGGGATACCTTTAAAAATGTTGCAGCCGGCTTCATTGCGGCCCTCTGCGTTCGCGCGCTCGCCTGGCCACGCCCCCAGCCGGGAATTCAGCCCGCGCGCGCGGGCTTTTCAAATTCTTCTGGCTCCCCTGTGCAACCGCCGCCCCCCTCTTTCCTGGCGCCTGACGTCACTTCCCGGCGCCGAGACTCCCGGGGAACGTCGCTCCTGCCCGCACTTCCAGCCTCCCGGCTCGGTAACTAACCCCACCACCGCAGCTTCAGCGCCCCCCCGCAGACAGCCAGTGCGACCCAGGGCCCCCGCAGTCACCGCTCCAGGCTGCCCAGCACCACTCGCCTCAGACTCCCGGTCTCTGCAAGACTGCAAAAAAAAAAAAAAGACCTTAAGCTTACCGCAAAACCGGCTCTCCTGTTATTACTCCAGGAGCACCTACCCCGGATTCCTGGTGCAGTTCACTTGCAGTGAGCTGTCCCCCCTCTAACACACAGCGCAGGGTTATAGAGCGACTTCAGTCCGGGAATATTAACAGCCCCCCCTCACCCTTCTACAGGTGCGAGATGTCAATCTCCTACACGCACTCCATTTCCAGGGGTATTCCAGCGTACTGTGGTCCTATCCACTTCCACCGTCTGTGTTTCTTGTGCTCCTGCCTATGTTCCTGTTTCCACTACCTAGTGTGTCAGTGTTCCTCACGTAGGGTCACTATTGGTGGGTTAATGTTCCTCATGTCCTATCTGCTGTCATATACCCGCCTTTTACAGGGTCATTGACCCGTCCACTGTTTTCAACCTCAGCCTGTTCACTATCCAGTGTGCCAGTGTCTCCATTTACCTGTCTACTATACAGTGTGCCAGTGGTACCATGTGTCTGTCCACTACCCAGTGTGCCAGTGTTTCGCTTGCAATGGTCTACACCAGTGTGCCCGTGGCCTTCACCTGTGTGCCAGTGTCTTCTGTGTGCCAGCGTTTTCCTCCCGCTTGTCCACTATCCAGTGGGTCAGCGTCTCTACGCACTGGCCTACATCTCCGCGCCAGCGCTTTCCTGTCCCTGTCCACTATCCAGTGTGCCAGCGTCTGTGTACCCCAATACCCAGGTGCCAGTGTCTGTGCCATGCCTGTCTGCCCCAATACACAGGTGCCTTTGGGATCCTGCCCGCTATTCAGTGGGCCGGCGTTATGACGCGCATTTGTTTACTCTGGTGTTCCAGTGTCCTCTCGAGCCGCCTCACTATTCAGTGCGCCAGTGTTTCTTTACGCACCTGTTTACACCACCGTACCAGTGTTGTGTGAACCTACCCACGGTTTGGGGGGTCAGGTCTCTAATCGCACCTCTCTGTTTCTGCAGACAAAAGAATTTTTTTGTATATAGACCATCAAGTCCAGCATCCAGATTGACAGTACCACAAATCTGTCCACTTGCTTGTGTGCCAATGTCTCTATATGTCGGTCCACCTTCCAGGGTGCCAGTACCCTCTATCCAGAGTGTCTCTATGTACCTACCCACCATCCGGTGTGTTAGTGTTTCTTGAATGGGCCCCCTACCTCGTGTACCTGTTGGCTATACGCACCTGTATACTACAGCGTGACAAGGATTTGATGAGCCGCGTCAGCATTCACTCTCCAGTGTATCTTTACGCACCTACCCACCATGCGGTGTGCTAGTGTTTTCTTGCATGTGACCTCTATTTTGTGTGCCAGCGTTTCTATATGCACCTGTATACTACAGCGTGACAGTGATTTGATGAGCCTGCCCACTAGCCTTTGGGCCAGCACTTCTCCGAACCAGAGGCCAGATACAGCAACTGGCTTAAGTGCTTTGTTCAGCTTTTCCGCTCATCTCTGACCGAGGCGAGCACTCCATCCATCTCCGTCCCATGAGGCGGCACGGGAGCAGCTGTCACATTCAGTGCCAGTACTCCTGATCGATGATCCTGCCCGCTACCCAAGGGGCTAGCGTTTATCCACACCAGAGGCTGGTTACCGTAACAGGTATGTGTTCACTACTCTCGACCCAGAGAGTCGAACAGACTGAAGTCACCTAGTGGGTCAGCTATCTCCCTCATCTCCGACTGAAGCGAGGACTGGGTTCTGTAGGGACCCCATGATGCGCCACGGTTGCAACTGTCAATAGGTTGCTTCCCAGTGACCCAGGACTCTCTCTTACTTCAAACCATCCAGTCAGGTGACCAGGCGGTAAGCCAGGGTCCTTTGGACCAGTTCATTGTCCTTCCTTCCTGCACCAGCTATTTACTCACTTCCCAGTGATCTGCATCCATACGTCTGGAGTAACCTTGAGGTAAGGCTACACGCGACCATTTAACCGGAGAGTCGTGTGCTTCACCCCGGCAGCAAGCACGGACCCCATGACGCGGCTCAGCAGCAGCTCTCTTTTGGTCGCTTCCCAGTGACTCGAGACCTTCTCCTACCTCGCACATGCATGTAAGGTAACCACAAGGTAATGCTTCTTCTCCCTTGACCGTACGTTGGCTCCGTCGTTTTCTTAAAACAGCAGTCATTTTGGTTTCCAAATGAGGTAAGCAGGGTACAACTCTGTCGGCTAACCAGTATGTTGTCCGTTTTTACTTCCTGCCACCCTCCTCGGGTGGTTCATAGTATTTTTTGGTATCCGCCTATTTTTTGGCTTAGACCAGCCTTGGCTGCGCCCTCCACTAGGGTTCCGGCCAGGTACTGTACATATCCAAATCCATAGGCCGTTATTTACATTCTCTCTCTTTCAGATAGAGATCAGATTCCTCAGTCCCTTCTCAGTCAACAGATGAAGTTAAGAACCAGACACAGGAGCGTCCAATCATCGATTCCACGGAGGACCAGTCTCCCCAAGGGACTTCTAGTATCCTGATGGCCCAGTCATTGGGCTCACTCTTCTGGACAGATTGTAGGTTCCAATGTTTGTCTTCTGTCCTCTTTCCGCAACAGAATCCTCCAGGGAGCCCTGATTACTCAGGCCACTGGGTGTTTCCACCCGAACACTCGACACTACAGCGAGTGGTCTTCGCCAACACCTAGACATGACCTGCTTCAGTTTCAGGCCAAGAGGGGTCTTCTTTTCCTCTGTCCCGGGTCTGCCTCACTTCCCTCGTAACCATTCTAGATGGCTCTTGGAGATAAGCTAGATCTCTCTGTAGTCTCCGCCATACCAGATTCCATGTCCGCTTTCCACCGCTTGGTCTTAGCCGCTTGTGCATCCCTGCACTTTTCAAGCAGAGTTCCTGCCAGACCATTTGGACTCACATATTCTCGCTCATTTCCTTCCACTCGTCATCACTTCTAGTTATGACGTGATGACGCGTTTTAGAATAATATTAAGAATGTTTTATTCTTTCTCCCGTCATTCTCCCATCTTCCTCGCCAACTTCCAGGAATAGGCGTCCCTCCCCTGGTCGGCTAGCGCTTAAGCCAACGACTTAGTCCGAGCCCTTCTTGAGGTCCCCCTCGAAAGGGCCTTCCTTCTCCCACTCCAGGTCATACATCCCAGGTCTTGTTCCTTTTTGTCTTTCTCAGGAGTCCACCCCCATGGGGGTTCTCCTCCCCATGATTCACTGCAATGATTACCCAGTACCCGACTACAGAGTTCGAGTTTCTCCCAGTCACGTTACTGTAGATGCTCGGATTCCCTTCTCCTGTCGGCCACGTCACAGCGGAAATCGGTCCTGGGAATTCCTTTGACTCCTTAACCTTGTCATTTTTCTCTAGACCTCACAGGTTCTCTGTACCCCTTCCATACACAGGAGAATTATCTCCCGTATTATTTTCTCGCCCGCAGGCTGTTTCTTCCACTAGGGTCACATCACCCCTCGGGTGCTGTGGAACCAACGGGTCAAGTGTCCCTATGGCGGAATTCCCTTACACGCTTCTCGAGTATCCCGACTCCCTTGCAACCTTTTAGGCAGTCGTTTTCCCTTTTAGTCATTCTGCGGCTATAAGGGGCCAAGGCTCCTTTGGCCTCCACTTTCTGGCTCCTACCTCTACCAGGTGCCCTAGTTTTTCGCTCATTCTGACAGTCTCAAACGTAGTACCAGGGTCTGTCGAGTTCTTTCTCTCTTAGCCCGACCTATTGCTGTCAGTCGCCTTAGATCCTTAGCCTTCTTAGGTACAGACCTCAAAGGATGTAGTGTCTCCCTGATCATCCTATTCCCTAGCACACGCATTTTACACTAGTTCTTAGTACTCCCTAGTACTCTAACTTTTCTCCTATACTTCGACCCCTGGCCGGGTAGCGTTTCCTTACGGGGTCTAGGACCAGGTTCCGGTCAAGGAATCTTGTCTCTGCTAACCCTGTTTTCGGGTTTTTCTCTTCCCACCCTTGGGGACTGCTTTAGGACGTCCCATGGTTTCATGTGTCCCCCAATGAAGCGATAAAGAAAAGTAGATTTTGGGTACTCACCGTAAAATCTCTTTCTTGGAGCCTTCATTGGGGGGCACAGCACCCGCCCTTTTCTAAGACTTCAATGGATCCGGAATGTTATAGATTTCAAGCTTCTCCTCGTACTGCTTTTACACAAACTGATCTCCTCAGCTCCAGTCAGTGGGTGTATACTGCGGGGGAGGAGCCATCTTTCTTATTTGCATAGTGTCACCTCCTAGTCCCAGCAGCATACACCCATGGTTTCCTGTGTCCCCCAATGAAGGCTCCAAGAAAGAGATTTTACGGTGAGTACCCAAAATCTACTTTTTTCAGGGGATCCACCCCTACTGCAACTAATTTGTTGTCCCGGCCGAATACCAGCCAGCCCGATAATCTCAACAGGTAAGTCACCATTCAAATAAATACCAATCTATAAAGAAGCAAAATAAAATTAAAACTTATACATAAAACCAACAAACCATCATTAAAAACACTACATGCTAACCCACCCAGTCTCGATACTTCAATCTTATCCTTCTTACAAAAACGCACTACCGTACTTCCACGAAAAAAAGACACTGTCTTATATTTTATTTGCCCCGAAAAAAGCACTAGGTCTTATTTTCGGAGAGTGTAATACTAATATGAAAAGACTGACCCTCCCATCCTCTTTTTTTTTTACTTTTTTTATTTTAATAATCCCACTAGGGGACTATAAGGATCAGAAGTCTATTCGCTCATTCATTTCTGTTGATCAAAGCAGCACAGCTCTGATCAGCATAAATGCTGCGTTGTTGTTACAGCTGCTGCTTTTCCGGCTTTAAGAGGAACTATGACATAATAACGACAGGATTCATCACATGACCTGTCGCTACCATGACAGCCTTCAGCTGCCGGTGATCACATCATGGGCCTCCGATGGCGGCGGGGAAATGCGCGTTTCTCGCTGCAACGATTTAAAACGCACTGTCACATTTTGACAGTGCGATTTAAGTGGTTAACAGGCGTGGGTGGATCGCGGATCCACCTGTGCCTGTAAGCCACACATGTCAGCTGTTCTAATCAGCAGACATGTGCAGGGATCGCCAGTGGCTCACTGCAGCAGCCAGCGGTGATCACCCCTTCATGATTTTGGATGTACCGTTACATCCTAGGTTATGAAGGGGTTAATACTATATTGCTATATTAACCATAACAATTTTTATACATTATCTCATTCTTATCCATGTTTTCCAGACAATGTCATCATTATAACATTTTTCATCAATAGACCCATAATCCCCACAATTCCAAATCCCTCATGTACATTCTTATTATTTTTCTTTTTCAGGGGATCCACCCCTACTACAACTAGTTTGTTGTCCTGGGCGAATACCAGCCAGCCCGGTAATCTCAACAGGTAAGTCACCATTCAAATAAATACCAATCTATGAAGAAGCAAAATAAAATTAAAACTTATACATAAAACCAACAAACCATCATTAAAAACACTACATGCTGGGGGGGCGTGGCCAGCAGGCAGCATGAGCGGTCGCATCTGAGAGCAGCTCCGCAGTCCAACGCTGATAAATACTATTAATCCTGCCGAAATTGGTGCCTAAATACACCTCCGGATTACCTGTGGTGCGGTGAGCATTCTGATCGGTACCATGAGCAGAGGTCGCAGCGCAGCGGCGGCTGAAAAGCTGAAGAAGTTTGCCCGGGACTCCCAGCAAGATGGCGTCGGCAAGCAGTCGGAGCGGGAATCCAGTGAGGCGGAGGAGGAGGAGAGCATGGAGGCCGGATCCAAAGAATCGCAGGAGCTAACCTTGCAGCAAGTTACTTCGCAATTACTTGCGGCGATCCAGGATTCAAAAGTGTCGCTGACGGGCAAAATCGAGGAGGTTAAGATCGATGTGGGACTCCTCCGGGTGGACCTGCAAAATCTGAGAGAGCGGGTAAAGGAGACGGAGCAGCGGATCTCCACGCTGGAAGACGACGCAAGAGCGACGCCGGGCAGATTGTCCTCTTTGGAAAGCGCGGCAAACAACTGGGCGCAAAGGGCTGACGATCTGGAAAACCGCCTGCGTCGCAATAATTTAAGAATTCTGGGGATGCCGGAGAGGGCAGAAGGGAGCGACCCATGTAAGTTCATGGAAACATGGCTCTCTGAAACTTTCCCTGATGCGATGCTGTCAGCGGCATTCGCTATAGAAAGAGCCCACCGGGTACCGGCCAGACCTCCTCCCCCGGGAGCGCAGCCTAGACCTCTCCTGGCCCGACTGTTGAGCAGCAGGGATAGAGATGCGATCCTTGGTGCGGCGCGACGCAAAGGCCCGATCCTACATAATAATGCTCCCATACTGATTTTCCCTGACTTCTCTGCGTCTCTCCAGAAAACGAGGGCATCCTTCATTCAGGTGAAAAAACGCCTTAGAGATCACCAAATTGCTTACTCCATGATCTTCCCGGCTCGTCTCAGAGTGGTTCATCAAGAGCGATCCTTGTTCTTTACTTCTCCTGCGGAGGCGGATGATTGGATCAACATGCTGAAGAGGAAGCGCTGATGCGTTACAGCCATGAGCGACGCCGGGAGGATCGCTGTTGTGATGGCGTCGCGGTTCTGATTTGTTTATTTCATCTCCTTTGGAGTGAGGTCGGTGATACGATTCTTTTTCCTGGGACGTCTGAAATCGCTGTTGCGATAGTTGTAGGATCATCCTATGCAGATATTCGGCGTCCTTTGATATTGAAGGCGCGAAATATTTTTGTTTCCTTCATCTCCCCTGCCATACGAGTGGAGCGGTGCTCGGGGTCGCAGTTGCGTCCGCGTCCTGCTCTTTTGGTTCCAGTTTGTTGAGAAATTGACGATTCCATCAGGATGCGCTGGTGCGCTTGCGACCCCCGGAAGCATGTGAGTTACTGGATGTGTTTATTATTGGCCTTCCATTGTGCCGGTCTCCAGGTTGGCCCCCCCTCGAGGCTGGGCAGCTGGAGGTTGCGCCTCTGAGTGTGTCGGGACCTGAGCTCACTGCGATCATTACTAAGTCCTGTTTGAGTTCTGGAATACTCGTCGCTGGTGGGACCGGACTGAACTGACTTCAGGCGGGACATGTGCCAGAACGCTGCTGCGGTGCCATGATCACCATCATGCGATCTTGAATTATCCTGCATCTTGCGATCCAAAATGGGACTTCACTCCGGGTTTGCAGTATTTGGCAACGCACTTAAGTTCAGGATGCTGAATTTTGTCTTTAGAGCTATATTAAGGTTTTTTAAGGTCACCATACATGATAATCACTTATAATTTGGGATTGCCTGCAAATTCTCCTCCCATTTCCTTTATATTCCTATCTCTTCTTCCCCCCTCTCAGTCTCACTTACTTGTTTAATCCCTCAGCCCCTTTTATCTCATCCTCATACCCATCCTTGCTATCCCATTCCCTATCTACCTCTAAGTCTTCTTTTGCTATTCTCTCCAGCTTCCCTCTTCAACCTTCCTCTCTCTTCCCCAATTTCCACCCAGAATGCCATCCGTTACCTCTCTTCTTCTTATATTTCTATATTTCCTCCTCCTCACACTCTCTCTTTTTCCGCCCATCTTAAGTTCTCTTCTCTCTCTTCTCTTCCCTTGCCCCCTTTCTCTCTTCCTCACCCCTTCCCCGCCCACCTTTCACTCCTCCATTCCACCCCCCCCCCCTTTTTTTTTTTTTTTCCTCTCTCTCTTCTCTTTCTTCTTCCCATATTTCTATGCCCATTCGCTTTGGGTTCTCTTACCCAAGTACGATTAATAGGCTATGTTGCAGGGTAATTCAATACGTTGGACTGCAGGAGAAGCTTAAGTCCTTGTTTCGAGGACACCCCCGTACCAAGTACACCATCTAGCCACGTTGGTTCACCCTGGTCGTTACTAGGGACACCCTCTCCTGGTCACACTACTGGATCAGTTCTTTCGGCTGTGTGTTTGCAACCGATAGTTTGTATTTAAGGGTACGTTTGCCCAAGTTCTACTGTGGGTTAAGTTTTTGACATTTCCCTATTAATTCAGTAAGAGATACATTTCAATGGCTTTAAGCTTGATGACATGGAATGTTAGGGGACTGGGCACATCCAGGAAACGGGCGGCAGTATTCGCACATATCAAAAAATCCAAAGCTCAGATTGTATGTTTACAAGAGACCCATTTGTTGTTGGAAACCACGAGAGTGCTTCAGAAGCCTTGGGTTCAATGGTCAGCTCACTCTGTTCATTCCTCATATTCGAGGGGAGTATCGGTACTAGTCCATAAAGCATTGCGGTGGGACCCGGGTAAGATTATAAAGGATAATGATGGGAGGTATGTGTTTATCCAGGCTCACATCGATGGGATCATGATAGTGATCTTAGCTATATACATCCCCCCTGCGATGGGAATCTCAATTTTGTATGAAGCGGCTAAGTTTGCCTCACAATTCCCACAAGCCTTGGTGCTCTGCATGGGGGACTTCAATTTCATTAGTAACACAGGGCTGGATAGATTCAACACCCGACAGGTCCCGATCTCCCCTACGATGCAAACTAGATTGAGTGCATTCCTCCAGGAGGTGGGGTGGTGCGACATGTGGCGTTTTTTTAACCCAGTACTGAGAGAATACACATGTTATACCCCAGGGAAAAACTCATTGTCTAGAATTGATTACATCTGTGGAAATGAAAGAGTCTGTGCCCATATACAATCGGTGTGTCATCTACCCAGATCAGTATCAGACCACTCTCCGGTATTTGTCAGCATTAAGTGGGAGGGTTGTAAATCTTGTAAAGTGTCACGGAAGATTAACCCTTGGTGGCTGTCACTCTTTGGTACCAATGACAGGATTCCTGATCAGCTCAGGGCATACACCGAGACGAACTCCGTGGAAGAGAATCACTCGGCCTATTGGGACGCGCTTAAGGCGTATTTGAGGGGTTGCTGTCACTCCTCTATCTCTTATGTCAAGAAACAGGCGGCCAGAGAGGAGGAGGAATTGGCCACTCAAAATAGAGTGCTTGAACATAGATTTACCTCAGACCCTTCTGAAGGAAACAGATTCCAGTGGCTACAGGCTGGGAGGAAATATCTTTTGTTCCTGCAAGATAAGGCTAAGAGACATGTCTTCTTCATGAACCAGAGATATTTTGAGCAAGGGAACCAATCTAGTAGTTTACTTGCGTTCCTGGTGCGCCAATCCACTAGCTCACCTGCGGTCCTTAAGATCAGAGACTCCGGTGGCGATTCAATCACCTCCGTCACTGGCATTCTGAAGGTGTTTCTGGACTTCTATAGGAACCTATATGAGTCCAGGCTGACTGTGTCAAGGGAGGAGATCGCTGAATACTTGCGGGATCTGGAGTTTCCCAGACTGACTTTGGCCCAGAGGTCGGCCTTGGATGAGCCCATTAGCATGGAAGAGATGGTGGAGGCGATGGGAGCCCTCAATAGGGGTAAGGCGTCTGGCCCAGATGGACTCCCGATTGAAATATTTGACAAGTATAGGGGGGAGCTGGCTCCAGCTCTCCTGGAGACGGCTGAGGCTTCGTTCCGCAGGGGACGGTTACCTGATTCCTTCTATGAGGCAACCATCGTGCTACTATTGAAACCAGATAAGGATCCATTGGATTGTGGCTCATACAGACCGATCTCTCTGTTGAACTCTGATTACAAAATTCTTACTAAAATTCTAGCAACTAGACTCAATAAAGTGATCTCCTCCATAATACATGAGGATCAGTCTGGATTCATTCCGGGTAGAAGTACCTCGGATAATCTGAGGAGGGCACAGGTGATTCTACAGATGGGCACCAAGTTAGAGGAGGATTGGGCTTTGGTCTCCCTGGATGCGGCCAAGGCCTTTGACTCTATAGAATGGCCATACCTGCTGGAGGTACTGCGGGCATTTGGTTTCGGCAACGATTTTATTAGATGGATTGAGATTATATATAAAGCTCCAACGGCTAACATTCAGGTGGGAGGCGGAGTATCGGAAACTTTCCCTTTGGGGAGGGGAACCAGGCAGGGGTGTCCTCTATCCCCTCTTCTGTTCGCCCTTGCCATGGAACCGTTGGCAGTGCGCATTCGGACGGACCCAATCTACCGGGGAGTGAGACATCGTAAGGGAGATGAACGTTTGTCTCTGTATGCAGACGACCTGTTATTGTTTGCTTCTGACCCGGATTCCTCCATTCCTAGAGCCGTAGAGTTAATCGACCGATTTGGGGAGTTCTCGGGCCTGTCAATAAATTGGTCAAAATCGTACCTCCTCTTCCTATCTCGGGACAGGAAGGAAATGATGAACACCCACATATGTAGAGTTCCAGTGGTGGATCATTTTAAATACCTGGGGATTATATTGACGGGAAACCCTTCGGAGATGATAGCAAGAAATATTGCCCCCTTATTATCACACCTCGGGGAGAAATTTAATAGATGGAGCCAACTCCCGCTCTCAGTGGCGGGAAGAATTAATCTCCTTAAAATGATAGTGCAACCAAAGTGTCTTTACATAACCCAACATGTATTCGTACAGATTCCTCGCTCTTTCTTTCGGTCCCTGGAATCTTTAATGATCACCTTTGTCTGGGGTCCTTCCAGATCAAGGGTCCAATTGGCCAAATTACAGAGACCCAGGGACATGGGGGGTATGGCCCTTCCTGATCTGTACATATACTATCTGGCCGGACAATTGAAATATTTGGGACAATGGACACTTCCTGGGGTGAGGGGTTCTCCGGAGGGTCTTCTGGCAGAGCTCACAGGTATGGATCTCCTATGGCCATTGTTGACGGACCACAAGAGGGCTCCTGAGGGTTGGGTCCTCCCAATACACAAACTGGGGGCCAGGGTCTGGAAAGAGGCTAAAACCATTTTTGGTTTCCATGATATGCCAACTGAGATACCCCTATGGGATAACCTGGACCTTCCACACTTTTGTGGGCTGCCGGGGTTTGGCGAATGGAGGAATCGAGGAATAGTCTCCCTGGGATCACTGGTCCGGGATGGTGATCTCCGCCCCTTTGCGCAACTGCGTGCAGAATTTGATTTGCCGGAATCTCATGGGTTTCAGTATCTCCAGATTAGGCACGCCTTTCGGGCTCAGTTCTCTGGTCGTGGGATTAGATTCTCTTCCTTTCCAGTCATTGGAATTATCAGATCACAGGGCCCTGGAGGCCTCATTTCCAAATTGTACTCCTCCCTTATCCGGGCCAAGGCCATGAACAGTCCTCTTTCTGTCCGGGAGAGGTGGAGTGTCAGGATCCCTGAAATTGATGATGTAGTGTGGGACGACATTGTCGAATCCCACACGCTAGTCTCTCCTGCAGTCAATAATAGACTGATTCAGTTATACATAATACACCAAAGTTATATGACTCCTCAGAGACTGAACAAGATGAAAAAGGTGAATAATCTGGTGGGGGTGGGTTGTCCAAGATGCGGGAGAGACGGTGCTGATTTCTGGCACATGATATGGGATTGCCGGGTCATTCTCTCCTATTGGAGTGAGGTTGTAACGACTCTGTCCACCATACTTCAGAAAGGAGTTGCTCTGTGCCCAATTCTGTGTCTATTTGGGGTGGTGGATGTACGCTCCTGGTCCCAAAGTGAAAACTTGCTAATAAAAAAGGTATTATTTTTGGCCCGGAAGGGCATTATACTAAATTGGATGGGCATCCACCCTCCAACTAGAGCCTCATGGATTGCATTGGTAAATGCTATAATTCCGTCAGAACACTATGTTTACAAGATAAGAGGTTCTTTAAATAAATTCGACAAAATATGGGGTAGATGGATGGGCTCGCCCTTGACCGGAGGATCACCCGGCTCCCTAGCTGATAGCCTACAGTCGGTACTGGCGTGATAGTAACTAATGGTACTCCGACGGGTGGAAAGGAGAAATACGTGGTTTATGATATAATGTATTGGGGATATTACGAGACCTCTGTAATCTGGGTTGCGCTTCTCTTATTGGTGTGGGCTTTTTGCCCCAGAATGGATATCTTTCGAGAACTGACACCTCTGCAATGATTAATGTGCTAAGGCCAGATTGAAAGTAATAGTTGTTGATTTAATTGTTGTTGCTTTATTACCCTGCTTATCAAACAGTATACGTGTATACTTGTAAAGTACAAATTGCTGACTTATCCTATAATGTAATGTCTTACTTAACCTTCAATAAAACGAGTTTAAAAAAAAAAAACACTACATGCTAACCCACCCAATCTCGATACTTCAATCTTATCCTTCTTACAAAAACGCACTACCGTACTTCCACGAAAAAAAGACACTGTCTTATATTTTATTTGCCCCGAAAAAAGCACTAGATCTTATTTTCGGGGAGTGTAATACTAATATGAAAAGACTGACCCTCCCATCCTCTTTTTTTTACTATTTTTATTTTAGTAATCCCACTAGGGGACTATAAGGATCAGAAGTCTGATCGCTCATTCATTTCTGTTGATCAAAGCAGCACAGCTCTGATCAGCATAAATGCTGCGTTGTTGTTACAGCTGCTGCTTTTCCGGCTTTAAGAGGAACTATGACATAATAGCGACAGGATTCATCACGTGACCTGTCGCTACCATGACAGTCTTTAGCTGCCGGTGATCACATCATGGTCCTCCGATGGCGGCGGTGAAATGCGCGTTTCTCACTGCAACGATTTAAAACGCACTGTCACATTTTGACAGTGCGATTTAAGTGGTTAACAGGCGTGGGTGGATCGCGGATCCACCTGTGCCTGTAAGCCACACATGTCAGCTGTTCTAATCAGCAGACATGTGCAGGGATCGCCACTGGCTCACTGCAGCAGCCAGCGGTGATCACCCCTTCATGATTTTGGATGTACCGTTACATCCTAGGTTATGAAGGGGTTAATACTATATTGCTATATTAACCATAACAATTTTTATACAATATCCCATTCTTAAGGCCCCGTTACACGCAACGATGTATCTAACGATATATCGCCAGGGTCACGGATTCCGTGATGCACATCCGGCATCGTTAGCGACGTCGTTGCGTGTGACAGGAAGGAACGACCGTTAACGATGGAAAATACTCACCTTATCGTCCATCGTTGACACGTCTTTCCTTTTCAAAACATCGTTGATTGTAGAGGTCGCAGGTAGTTCGTCGTTCCCAAGGCAGCACATATCGATACGTGTGACACCTCGGGAACGACGAGCTACAGCTTACCTGCGGCTGACGGCAATGCGGAAGGAAGGAGGTGGGCGGGATGTTACGGCCGCTCATCTCCGCCCCTCCGCTTCTATTGGACGGCCGCTTAGTGACGTCGCTGTGACGCCGCATGAACCGCCCCCTTAGAAAGGAGGCGGTTCACCGGCAACAGCAACGTTGCAGGGAAGGTAAGTCTGTTTGACGGCTCCTAACGATTTTGTGCGCCACGGGCAGCAATTTGCCTGTGACGCACAAACAGCGGGGCGGGTGCTTTCACCAGTAATATTGCTGCGTGTAACACCCCCTTTATCTATGTAATCCAGACAATGTCATCATTACAACATTTTTCATCAATAGACCTATAATCCCCACAATTCCAAATCCCTCATATACATCCTTATTATTTTTCTTTTTCAGGGGATCCACCCCTACTACAACTAATTTGTTGTCCCGGGCGAATACCAGCCAGCCCGGTAATCTCAACAGGTAAGTCACCATTCAAATAAATACCAATCTATGAAGAAGCAAAATAAAATTAAAACTTATACATAAAACCAACAAACCATCATTAAAAACACTACATGCTAACCCACCCAATCCCGATACTTCAATCTTATCCTTCTTACAAAAACGCACTACCGTACTTCCACGAAAAATTTTTTGCCCCAAAAAAAGTACTAGGTCTTATTTTTTTGGGGAGTGTAATACTAATATGAAAAGACTGACCCACCCATCCACTTTTTTTTTACTTTTTTTTATTTTACTAATCCCACTAGGGGACTATAAGGATCAGAAGTCTGATCGCTCATTTATTTCTGTTGATCAGAGCAGCACAGTTCTGATCAGCAGAAATGCTGCGTTCTTATTACAGCTGCTGCTTTGCCGGCTTTAACAGGAACTATGTCATGATAGCGACAGGAGTCATCACATGACCTGTCGCTACCATGACAACCATCGGCTGCCCGTGATCATGTAGCGCCCCTGAGACTAGTCGCTACAGGGTATATCATTATATCCTCCCTGGGCAGGTCAAGATGTTAATCTGGTAAGTTCTACACACACCTCACACCACCATACAGCAGGGAGAAGCAGTCACTAGGAAAGGGTTAACAATGTTTCTACAAACACAGTTAGGAAGTGACTCAGCCAGTTCTTAGCAAACCCAAGTAGCCATGACAACTTGCAAAGGTGTGGGCATAGGCAGTTAGGAGTAGAGACACTATTGGCCCGGCAGAACAAGCTTAGACACGAAACAGAGCCGACGCACAGTGTGCAGCTCCCCTCAGGGAGGCTGTCAGGCCTTCAGGGAGGCAGAACAGAGCTGTCTGGATGTAACACCAAACAGACAGCACAACCAAGCTGGGGCCAGTAACATCTAGGGAGAGACGGGACCCGGCACTTGCACTCGTGGACTAAAAGGGGTGCAGTCGCCAGAGCACGGGATTGAGCACAGAAGAGGTACAGAGCTCTAGTTCGGGTTGCTGGGGCGTGACAGCAGAGAGAGAGAGAGAGCCTGGGGAGATGGGACAGAGGTCCGACCCACGAGAGGTTAAGGCTGCCGCCACTACGGACCGGGACCGGGGAAGAGTACAGAGTTGTGCATGGAGGAGAAAAACCTGACTCTGTGAGTAACTGCCACTGCCCTGCGCTCCGGCGCTCCCATGGACTGCTGCCCCCGTTCTCACCAACCTTCCTGGGCACCCCTCTTCGTCCGTGGGAAGCTATACTGTCCCGGCTGCACCTAACACCTGCCCCGGAGAGAGACTGTGCAGCGGCGGCTAATTCCTGGCCGCATGCCAAGTGTTGCGCTGCAAAGCATCCCCGCTGAGCATCCAGTACTGCCCTTGGGAGAGGACTAGTCGCAGGAAGGGTCAGCGGCGGAGTAGGCCGGGACCCCAGTCACTACTGCAACCGGTGACGTGCTTCCCAGGGGCCTGTCACCTTCATTCCATCCCCGTCTGTATTGGACACTTGTCCGTTTGCTGTTTTTGTGTTTTTTTTCATGTAGCCGACGGGGTCATGAAACCGGATCAGGCCAGTCACAGCTACCCCAAAGAATCACTGGCCCACTGATGAGTAACCTAAGGCCCCGTGGACGCTACAATCACATCACGGGGCCTCCGATGGCAGCAGGGAAAGGCGCGTTTCCCGCTGCAGCGATTTAAAACGCAGTGTCACATTTTGACAGCGCGATTTAAGTGGTTAACAGGCATGGATGTGTTGCGGATCCACCTGTGCCTGTTAGCCACGCATGTCAACTGTTCTAATCGGCAGACATGTGCAGGGATCGCCAGTGGCTCACCGCAGCAGCCAGCGGTGATCACCCCTTCATGATTTTGGATGTACCGTTACATCCTAGGTTGTGATGGGGTTAATACTATCTTGCTATATTAACCATAACAATTTTTGCACAATATCCCATTCTTATCCATGTTTTCCAGACAGTGTCATCATTAGAACATTTTTCATCAATAGATCCATAATCCCCACAATTCCAAATCCCTCATATACATTCTTCTTATTTTTCTTTTTCAGGGGATCCACCCCTACTACAACTAATTTGTTGTCCCGGGCGAATACCAGCCAGCCCGGTAATCTCAACAGGTAAGTTGCCATTCAAATAAATACCAATCAATGAAGAAGCAAAATAAAATTAAAACCTCTAGATAAAACCAACAAACCATCATTAGCCTCTACACGACATTTGACGTTTTGGGTACGTCATGATGAAAGTCCATGCCATTCTGACCAAAGACGTATCCAGTATGCCATGGTGATCGCTGTACCCCCGCCATCGCAGCCAGATCTCCAACTGATCTTGTGGCCTGGACCCGGCGCTCACTGCCAGGAGTGGTGACTGCGCCGCTCCCAGTAGTTTAACCCCCTAAATGCTACGATCAATACGATCGCAACATTCAGGAGGCGGGGAAAGGAATCACTTTTCCCTGGCGATCGGGCCCCTGTAATGTGATTACAGGGATCCAATCGCTGCCTGGGTCGTCAACGTGACGACGCTGGGTCACCCAACTATGGAGTGCCTCACAGATCATGCCGGATGCACGGCCTGTGAGGTGAAGTAACGATCGCGGGTCGCAACATTCAGGAGGTAGGGAGAGGAATCGCTTACAGTTAGGTCCAGAAATATTTGGACAGTGACACAATTTTCGCGAGTTGGGCTCTGCATGCCACCACATTGGATTTGAAATGAAACCTCTACAACAGAATTCAAGTGCAGATTGTAACGTTTAATTTGAAGGTTTGAACAAAAATATCTGATAGAAATTGTAGGAATTGTACACATTTCTTTACAAACACTCCACATTTTAGGAGGTCAAAAGTAATTGGACAAATAAACCAAACCCAAACAAAATATTTTTATTTTCAATATTTTGTTGCGAATCCTTTGGAGGCAATCACTGCCTTAAGTCTGGAACCCATGGACATCACCAAACGCTGGGTTTCCTCCTTCTTAATGCTTTGCCAGGCCTTTACAGCCGCAGCCTTCAGGTCTTGCTTGTTTGTGGGTCTTTCCGTCTTAAGTCTAGATTTGAGCAAGTGAAATGCATGCTCAATTGGGTTAAGATCTGGTGATTGACTTGGCCATTGCAGAATGTTCCACTTTTTTGCACTCATGAACTCCTGGGTAGCTTTGGCTGTATGCTTGGGGTCATTGTCCATCTGTACTATGAAGCGCCGTCCGATCAACTTTGCGGCATTTGGCTGAATCTGGGCTGAAAGTATATCCCGGTACACTTCAGAATTCATCCAGCTACTCTTGTCTGCTGTTATGTCATCAATAAACACAAGTGACCCAGTGCCATTGAAAGCCATGCATGCCCATGCCATCACGTTGCCTACACCATGTTTTACAGAGGATGTGGTGTGCCTTGGATCATGTGCCGTTCCCTTTCTTCTCCAAACTTTTTTCTTCCCATCATTCTGGTACAGGTTGATCTTTGTCTCATCTGTCCATAGAATACTTTTCCAGAACTGAGCTGGCTTCATGAGGTGTTTTTCAGCAAATTTAACTCTGGCCTGTCTATTTTTGGAATTGATGAATGGTTTGCATCTAGATGTGAACCCTTTGTATTTACTTTCATGGAGTCTTCTCTTTACTGTTGACTTAGAGACAGATACACCTACTTCACTGAGAGTGTTCTGGACTTCAGTTGATGTTGTGAACGGGTTCTTCTTCACCAAAGAAAGTATGCGGCGATCATCCACCACTGTTGTCATCCGTGGACGCCCAGGCCTTTTTGAGTTCCCAAGCTCACCAGTCAATTCCTTTTTTCTCAGAATGTACCCGACTGTTGATTTTGCTACTCCAAGCATGTCTGCTATCTCTCTGATGGATTTTTTCTTTTTTTTCAGCCTCAGGATGTTCTGCTTCACCTCAATTGAGAGTTCCTTAGACCGCATGTTGTCTGGTCACAGCAACAGCTTCCAAATGCAAAACCACACACCTGTAATCAACCCCAGACCTTTTAACTACTTCATTGATTACAGGTTAACGAGGGAGACGCCTTCAGAGTTAATTGCAGCCCTTAGAGTCCCTTGTCCAATTACTTTTGGTCCCTTTAAAAAGAGGAGGCTATGCATTACAGAGCTATGATTCCTAAACCCTTTCTCCGATTTGGATGTGAAAACTCTCATATTGCAGCTGGGAGTGTGCACTTTCAGCCCATATTATATATATATTTGTATTTCTGAACATGTTTTTGTAAACAGCTAAAATAACAAAACTTGTGTCACTGTCCAAATATTTCTGGACCTAACTGTATGTCTCCCTGGCGATTGGGCCCCTGTTATGCGATACCTTGTTAACCCTGCGTCATCACCATGATGACCTAGGGTTACAGAACTACGGACCATGCTGCCTGCATGATGTGTAAGGTGAAGTGTGAGAGCTGCTGATGCCGTGACACTTATAATTCCCTGCAGTGATCAAGTTCTGCAGGCGATTATATCAGTGATCAGATCACTGACACTTAGGCCGGCTTCTCACTTGCGATTTTCTCGCAGTAGTGCAATGCGAAAAATTCTCGCATTGCACTTGGACCCATGTTAATCAATGAGGCAGCTCCCATCTGCTATTTCTTTGTCGCTCCATTGGGAGACCCAGACAATTGGGTGTATAGCTTCTGCCTCTGGAGGCCACACAAAGTATTACACTTTTAAAAAAGTGTAACCCCTCCCCTCTGCCTATACACCCTCCCGTTGACCACGGGCTCCTCAGTTTTATGCTTTGTGTGGAAGGAGGCACACATCCACTCATGCATTCTCATACATAGTTATGACGGATGGAAGAAAAGAGGACCCCTATGGGGTCCCCGGCATGTTCCCTTCTCACCCCACTATGTCGGCGGTGTTGTTAAGGTTGAGGTATCCATTGCGGGTACAGAGGCTGGAGCCACATGCCGTCTCCTTCACCATCCCTTATGCGGCTCTGGGAGAAGTGGGAGCATAAACGGTCATCCACGTGCTGGGACCGTGCTCCATCCGCAGCCCCTGGTGGAACCTGCCGGACCGGAGCTTCTTCACCCCCAGGGACCGGGCCCTGCAACTTTAGTACTTTTGGTACTCTGTGTCCCCATGTGGGGACTGTACAGGGAGGGTGGTCGCTCCTTCTCCCCGGAAGTCCCGCGGTAGTTCCGTCCGTTTTTTTTTTTGGCAGACTTCCGCGCCCACCGTGCTTGCTTGTCGGGCACGGTCGTAAATTTAGTCCCCGGCTTTGCCGCGGCCTAGTCGCGAAAAATCCCGCCCCCGGGCCTGCCTGTCAGGGGTAAGGGCGGGATTACCGACATGACGTCGGCTTTGAGGGCTGGAGCATCTTTGCATGTCTCCTCCCCCCCTCATTGACCACTTTGGGGCCTCCAGATTCCCGCTTTTTGCCGGCGCCGCCCGCGGCTCCACGCCCCCCCTGAGAGCTCCGGCGGCCATTTTTGGCATTCTGCCGGTGTATGCTTCTCAGCTGCAAAGCTCTACAGCTCCGGGGGATCCACGACAGGGAATCTGGAGGACACACCGCTCGTTAGCGGTTGGTAACCCACACCGGTCACCCGGTGCTGGTTCCCCTAGGGTGCCGGGATATATATATATATATTCGGAAAGGCTGTATACCCTTTTCCCATATACCCTCAGTGGTCACTCTCCTGAGAGACACCGATTGCTTACAGCATGTCGTCCACAAGGAGCAAAGCCCCTAAGACACAGACTTTTTTCGCGGCCTGTACCTCTTGTAGGGCTATGTTGCCTGCGGGATCCACCTACCCTCACTGTGATCAATGCACGACTCCTGCCACGCTTGCTCAGCCGGAGCCTCGGGCACTGGTGGGCCCCTCGGCTCATGTAGATCCCCCTGCTCCCCCTTAGCAGTCAGCAGGGACAGAGACACCGTCGTTGGCCTCTTTCGCTGAGACACTCTCCCAGTCACTTTCTCAATCCATTGCACAGTCTATGGACAAATGGTCATCTAAGCTGCTTGAGGCATTACAGTCCAGACCGGACCCTTCACAGGCCCCGGCCCCTGTTCGTTTGTCTCCTCCAGGCCCTTCTCGGTCCGCGCCGCATCGCGCTCCCAGGATAGCCTAGGTCCCAGGCGGAGGACTCCTGCCCGGATCGCAGCCCCAGGCCGGCTAAGCAGCCTCGCTGGGACTCTTCCCCGGCCTCCTCATACTGCTCTGGATCTCAGCTTGAGGACTCTCAGGAAGACGAGGCGGACGTGGGAGCTCAGGGCTCTGACCCTGACTTCACCCTTAACCTTGATGCCCCTGAAGGGG
Organism: Anomaloglossus baeobatrachus; assembly: GCF_048569485.1. Classification (NCBI taxonomy): domain Eukaryota; kingdom Metazoa; phylum Chordata; class Amphibia; order Anura; family Aromobatidae; genus Anomaloglossus; species Anomaloglossus baeobatrachus. The sequence continues at coordinate 42,837 of NW_027445178.1, read as the reverse complement.
ACGCCTTAGTAAATGATCTTATCTCGTCCATCAACGAGGTGTTGGATCTCTCACCCCCACCTCCTCCTGCAGAGGAGCCGGCTTCTCGGCAGGAGAAACACCAATTTCGATTTCCCAAACGTACTCGCAATACGTTTTTTGATCACTCTAACTTCAGGGACGCTGTCCAGAAGCCCAGAGCGGTTCCGGACAAGCGCTTTGCTAAACGGCACACTGACACGCGTTATCCCTTTCCACCTGAAGTCGTTAAGGGCTGGGCACACTCCCCCAAGGTTGATCCTCCAGTCTCTAGATTGGCCGCTAGGTCCGTTGTGTCTGTTGCCGATGGCTCATCCCTGAAGGATGCCACTGACAGACAGATAGAGCTCTTGGTGAAGTCTATTTATGAGGCTACGGGCGCATCTTTTGCCCCGGCCTTTGCGGCCGTGTGGGCTCTCCAAGCAATCTCGGCATGTCTGACTGAGATTAATGTCGTCACGCGGAATTCTGCCCCGCATGTTTCATCCTTGACCTCTCAGGCATCAGCATTTTCGTCCTACACCATGAACGCCGTCCTGGACTCCGCTAGCCGTACGGCCGTGGCATCCGCTAACTCATGAGACTGGAGGATCCACCTTGGGACAGTGAGCCCAACCCTTAACGACTTCAGATGGGAAGGGGTAACGCGTGTCAGTGAGGCGCTTAGTAAAGCGCTTGTCCGGGACCGCTCTGGGCTTCTGGACAGCGTCCCTGAAGTTAGAGTGATCAAGAAACGTATTGCGTGTACGTTTGGGGAACCGAAACTGGTGTTTCTCCTGCTCTCAGGGCCACTCGGTGATCCCTTACTTGGACGATCTCCTAGTCAGGGCTCCTTCTCTGGTGGCGTGTCAACGGAGTCTTACCGTCACTCTGGCGACTCTCCAACAGTTCGGGTGGATCATCAATTTCCCGAAATCCAAGTTGACGCCGACCCAATCACTGACTTACCTCGGGATGGAGTTCCATACCCAGCCAGCGTTAGTCAAGCTACCGTGGGACAAACAGCTTTCTCTGCAGGCGGGAGTGCAGTCCCTTCTTCGGGGTCAGTCACACTCCTTAAGGCGCCTCATGCACTTCCTGGGGAAGATGGTTGCAGCTATGGAGGCAGTGCCATTTGCGCAATTCCATCTACGGCCACTCCAATGGGACATTCTTCGCAAATGGGACAAGAGTTCGGCTTCTCTCGACAAGAACATCTCTCTTTCCCTCGCAACCAAAACATCTCTTCGGTGGTGGCTCCTCCCCACATCTCTGTCCCGGGGGAAAATCCTTCCTACCCCCAACCTGGGCCGTGGTCACCACGGACGCGAGCCTGTCAGGTTGGGGAGCGGTCTTTCTTCACCACAGGGCTCAAGGAACCTGGATTCCAATAGAATCATCCCTTCAGATCAATATCCTGGAGATAAGGGCAGTATATCTAGCCCTATTGGCTTTCCATCGGTGGCTGGAGGGCAGGCAGATCCGAATCCAGTCGGACAACGCCACTGCCGTCGCCTACATCAACCACCAAGGCGGCACTCGCAGTCGTCAAGCCTTCCAGGAAGTCCGACGGATTCTGCAGTGGGTGGAAAACGCAGACTTCACCATCTCCGCAGTTCACATCCCGGGCGTAGAAAACTGGGAAGCAGATTTTCTCAGTCGTCAGGGCATGGACGTGGGGGAATGGTCTCTTCACCCAGACGTGTTTCGAGAGATCTGCCACTGCTGGGGAACGCCGGACGTCGATCTCATGGCGTCACGACACAACAACAAGGTCCCGGCCTTCATGGCACGGTCTCAGGATCACAGAAGCTCTGGCCGCGGACGCTTTGGTCCAGGATTGGTCGCAGTTTCGACTGCCATATGTGTTTCCCCCTCTGGCGATGCTGCCCAGGGTACTACGCAAAATCCGGTCCGACTGCCGTCGCGCCATTCTCGTCGCTCCAGACTGGCCGAGGCGGTCGTGGTATCCGGATCTGTGGCATCTCACGGTGGGTCAACCGTGGGCACTTCCAGACCGCCCAGACTTGCTGTCCCAAGGCCCGTTTTTCCATCTGAATTCTGTGGCCCTCAACCTGACTGTGTGTCCATTGAGTCCTGGCTCCTAGCGTCTTCAGGGTTATCTCAGGATGTAATTGCCACCATGAGACAAGCCAGGAAACCAATGTCCGCCAAGATCTATCACAGGACTTGGCAAATCTTCTTATCCTGGTGCTCTGATAACGGTTTTTCTCCATGGCCGTTTGCCTTACCCACATTTCTTTCATTCCTACAATTTGGAATGGATATGGGTTTGTCCCTCGGCTCTCTCAAGGGCCAAGTGTCGGCGCTCTCCGTGTTTTTTCAAACGCGACTAGCCAGACTTCCGCAGGTCCGCACGTTCCTGCAGGGGGTTTGCCACATGGTCCCACCTTGCAAACGTCCGTTGGAACCTTGGGATCTTAACAGGGTCCTGACGGCTTTTCAAAAGCCGCCTTTTGAGCCGTTGCGGGATGTCTCTCTCTCCCGTCTTTCTCAGAAGGTGGCCTTCCTGGTTGCAGTCACATCACTTCGGAGAGTGTCGGAGCTTGCAGCGCTGTCATGCAAATCTCCTTTCCTGGTTTTCCACCAGGATAAGGTGGTTTTGCGTCCTGTCCCGGAATTCCTCCCTAAGGTGGTATCCCCTTTTCATCTAAATCAGGATATCTCCTTTCCTTCCTTTTGCCCTAATCCAATTCACCAGTGTGAGAAGGATTTACACTCCTGGCCGCTGTTACCTGCACTCAGCTCCAGAGCTGTAATCTGAGCTCCAGCGTCTGCCTGATCTGTCTGCAGCTGTGCTGACCTGACCAGCAATCGCCGGGGAATCCATCACTCGGTGCTCGCTGTTCAGGCTGCACTCTGGAGCTCAGGGGACAGCTCCGGGGTTCAGTGCATGTAACCGCGGCCAGGACTGGTTTTACAGGAGATTCCTCCGGTAGCCAGGCTGACCCGGTATGCAAGTGTCAGGATCCGTGTGACATGCGCATGCCACCCGGATTCTGACTTGCATGGGGGTGAGAGAGCTGAGAATCGCATCAAATCGCAGCATGCTGTGATTTCAAGGAGAGCCCGTGTATCGTCTGGAAAAACAGGGAAATGGAGACAGCCTCATTAGAAACCATTTGCAAGATTGCAAACCGTTTCTCAATGCGAGGGAATTTGCAGGACAAAAACGCTAGTGGAGAAGAGGCCTTAGGCTGAGACCACACGTGAGTTAGCGCAAGTTCTCGCATGACACTCGGCTCACACTCGCAGCACAGCGAGAGCCGAGTGTCATGCGAGTGCAATGCAACTGTGGTCCGATCGTGCGATCAGACCAGTTGCGGAGGGGAGGGCCAACACTGCAGAGGGGAGGAGGAGGGCAGGGCCGGCGCTGAGGAGGGGAGGGCCGGTGCTGCGAAGGAGAGGGAGGGATTTATTTCCCTATCTCCTCCATTGCCGGCTGATGTGAGAATCGCACTGCACTCGCGGTACACCAGTGTAATGCGAGAGCAATGCAATGTTTTAATAGCATACGGAGAACAGTGAAAGCTGGGCACTAATCACTGACCGCTCCACCACACACACGTGGTACTCCTATTACAATCCACCGATGCTGCGGGACCAACTTGCTCCGGTAAAAAAAAGCAATAAACTACTAGAGGTGCTCCTGCCAAGCATAGAACAGTCCACTAGAAAAATTGAGAGAGCAGGGCACTAACTCAGTGGTAGTTTAAAAATACCTTTATTTCAGCATACAGGTTACATCAAAAACGTGGGGGGAGGAGAAAACACAGATGTCCGGCACAACAGATGACGGCCGTTTCGTGCTCAGCAAGCAATTCAACAGATCTACCTAGATAGGGTAGATCTGTTGAAGTGCTTGCTGAGCACGAAACGGCTGTGCCGAACGTCTGTGTTTTTTCCTCCCCCCACATTTTTGATGTAACCTGTATGCTGAAATAAAGGTATTTTTAAGCTACCACTGAGTTAGTGCCTTGCTCTCTCAATTTTTCCAATGCAATGTTTCTCTTGAACCCGTAGACTTGAATGGGTGCAAGTGTAACAGGATTGCATTGCACCTGCAGCATGCTGCGACTGTTTTCTCGGTCCGATTAGGGCTGAGAAAATAATCGCTCATGGGAGCTGCCCCATAGAGTACTATTGGTCTGAGTGGAATGCGATTTTTTTATTGCGTCCCAGTAGCTCCGTATTATTCGCCGTGTCTGCTAGGCCTTACTAAAAAAGTAAAGATAAAGTTAAAAAAAAAGTTAAAAGTATTAAAAAAAAAAAAATTGGGGAAAAAATAAAATTAAATATTCCAATAAATATGTATATTTATGTAATAAAAACAAAAACACTGCACAACTTTGGTATTGCCGTGTCCATAACAATTCGAGCTATAAAACTCTCACACTAGTTAGCCCCTTCAGTGAACACAGTAAAAAAAATAAAAAATGTAGCAAAAACTATGTGTTTTCATCATACACCTGCCCAAAAAAATTGAGTAAAACGCGATAAAAAAGTCACATGTAAATAAACATGGTACAACTGAAAACATCATCTTGTCCCGCAAAAAAACAAGCAACCATATAGCTACATCAGTGAAAAAATAAAAAAAATGTAGGTCTCAGAATACAGCAATGCAAAAACTTTTTTTTCCTAAAAAATATTTTTTTGGGTGTTAAAGCATCAAAACATAAAAAACTATATAAATGAGGTATCCCTGTAACTGTACAGACCCGAAGAATAAAACTGTTTTATCGCTTTTATTTCACAGTAAAGAACATAAAAAAAAAATCTTGAATTTCTGTTTCTTCTTGATTCTGCCTCACAAAGAGTGGATCACAAAGCAATCAGAAAATATGTGGCCCAAAATAGTACCAATAAAAACTCCAATTCATCCCGCAAAAATCAAGCCTTCACATGACTGTCAGCAGAAAAGTAAAAAACTGCAGTCTTCAAAATCCAGTGATGCAAAAACAATCTTTACTTTGTAAAAAGCAATTTTTAGTGTGATAGTCGCCAACAAAAAAAAACACCGCATAAATCTGGTATCACTGTAATCGTACTGCCCTGAGGAATAAAGCCGCCTAATCACTTATACCACAAGATGAATGGCGCAAAAAATAAATAAAGCCAATTCTTCAATCGCTATTGATTTGTTCATTCTGCCGCTAAAAGCTTGCAGTACAGTGCAGCTCATATTTATCCTGCGTTCTACGGTGAGCGCTTACACTGGAGACTACATGTAAATCTCTGAAAAACATGATTCAAACATAATTCTCAAATGAAAATTCACTGTAATGAGGCAGAGAAAGTCACTTTGACCTCTCGTCTGGCCTGTGGTCCGGCAGAGTCCATATTTTTATGCCTTTTTTCAAACGTGCACAAAAGTGCAATCAACAACAGTTTTTGTTCATCATTAAAAAGATGGATACCGCTGAACAAATGGAGTCCAGAGTAACTCTGCTGCCTCATTAGTGAATGGATCTGTGGTGCGTTTCATCTGAATCACGTATCTCAGAGATGCAGTTTAAAACCCCGATGTAAGTGCTCAGCGTAGAGCACAGGATAAAGGGGAACTAATTTAAAATGTTTGCAATCTTTAATTCTGCAACTTTTACTGTGTTTGGACTTTCCAGAGAGTAAATTGTCACTACACCCGTAAATGAATACTTAGAGAGGTGTAATTTCCAAAATTTGGTCACTTGAGGGGGATTTCTTCAGTTCTGCCGCTTAGGGGCTCTGCAAATTGAGTCCGCAAACTATTCTAGGAAAACCTGTGCTCCAAAAATCACATAGCGCTCCTTCCCTCCTGAGCCCTGTGGTGCAGCCAAATAGTACTGTACAGTCACATGTGGGGTATTGCCACATTCAGGACAAATTATGCAACACAATATCGGACCTTTTTTTTTATTTATTACCCTTGTAAAATTTTCAAATCTGGGGTTAAAACAACATTTTAGTGGTAAAAATGTAATTATTTTTCTTTACTGCCAAATAGTATAACATTTTGTGACACACCTGTGGTGTCAATATACTCACTGCACCTCTGGATGAATTAATTGAAAGGTGCAGCTTTTAACATGGAGTCACTTGTGGGGGATTTCTGTGCTCTGCCAATGTGACATGGCAATCGCAAACCAATGCAACTACATCTGATCTCAAATATGGTGCTCCTTTCCTTCTTGACTTTGCAATGTACCTCAAAATTAGTTTTCTTTGTCGCTCCATTGGGAGACCCAGACAATTGGGTGTATAGCTTCTGCCTCCGGAGGACACACAAAGTATTACACTTTAAAAAGTGTAACCCCTCCCCTCTGCCTATACACCCTCCCGTGGATCACGGGCTCCTCAGTTTTATGCTTTGTGTGGAAGGAGGCACACATCCACTCATGCATTCTCAACTTAGTTATGTCGGTTGGAAGAAAAGAGGGCCCCCACGGGGCCCCCGGCATGTTCCCTTCTCACCCCACTACGTCGGCGGTGTTGTTAAGGTTGAAGTACCCATTGCGGGTACAGAGGCTGGAGCCACATGCCGTCTCCTTCACCATCCCTTATACGGCTCTGGGAGAAGTGGGATCCTAAGCGGTCATCCATTTACTGGGACCGTGCTCCATCCGCAGCCCCTGTAGGAACCTGCCGGACCGGAGCCTCTTCAACCTCAGGGACCGGGCCCTGCAACTCAAAGGTACTCTGTGTCCCCATAGGGGACTGTGCAGGGAGCGCACCTTCTTCCTGGAAGCCGCGGCGGCTGCTGAATTCAGGAGGCCGGTGGACTTCCGCGCCGACCGTGCCTGCTTGTCGGGCGCGGTCTCAAATTTAGTCTCCGGCTTCATCGCGGCCTAGTCGCAAAAATCCCGCCCCCGGGCCTGCCTGTCAGGGGTAAGGGCGGGATTACCGACCTGACGTCGGATGTGAGGGCTGGAGCATCCTGCATGTTTCCTCCCCCCTCACTGATCACTGTGGGGACCCCAGATTCCCGCACTTTGCTGGCGCCGCCCACGGCTCCACTCTTTCCCTGAGAGCTCCGGCAGCCATTTTTTGGCATTCTGCCGGTGGAGGATTCTCAGTGAACAGCTCTACAGCTCCGGGGGATCCAAGGCAGGGAATCTGGAGGACACACTCCGCTCGTTAGCGGTCGGTAAGCCACACCGGTCACCCGGTGCTGGTCCCCCTAGGGTGCCGGATTAGATACGTATATATCTATATCTATCTGTTCGGTGGGCTGTATACCCCTTTCCCATATACCCTCAGTGATCACTCTCCTAGGAGACAACAGCATGTCGTCCACAAGGAGCAAAGCTGCTAAGGCACAGGGTTTTTTTGCGGCCTGTACCTCTTGTGGGGCTATGTTACCTGCGGGTTCCACCTACCCTCACTGTGAGCAATGCTCGACCCCTGTTTCGCTTGCTCAGCCGGAGCCTCGGACACTGGTGGGCCCCTCGGCTCATGTAGACCCCCCTGCTCCCCCTGACCAGGCTGCAGGGACAGAGTTCGCCTCTTTTGCTGAGAAACTCTCTGAGTCACTTTCTCAATCCATTGCACAGTCTATGGACAAATGGTCTTCTAAGCTGCTAGAGGCTTTGCAGTCCAGACCGGACCTTTCACAGGCCCCGGCCCCTGTTGGCTCGTCGCCTCCAGGCCCCTCTCGGTCCGCGCCGCAGCGCGCTCCCAGGTTGGCCCCTCGGTCTCAGGCAGAGGACTCCTGCCCGGACCGTAGTCCTAGACCGGCTAAGCGGGCTCGCTGGGACTCTTCCCCGACTTCCTCTCGCTGCTCGGGATCCCAGCTTGAGGACTCTCTGGAGGACGAGGCGGACGTCGCAGCTCAGGGCTCTGACCCTGACGTCGCCCTTAACCTTGATACACCTGAGGGGGACGCCTTAGTAAATGATCTTATCTCGTCCATCAACCAGGTGTTAGATCTCTCTCCCCCGCCTCCTCCTGTAGAGGAGTCGGCGTCTCAGCAGGAGAAACACCAGTTTCGGTTCCCCAAACGTACACGCAATACGTTTCTTGATCACTCTAACTTCAGGGACGCTGTCCAGAAGCCCAGAGCGGTCCCGGACAAGCGCTTTACTAAGCGCCTCACTGACACGCGTTACCCCTTCCCATCTGAAGTCGTTAAGGGTTGGGCTCACTGTCCCAAGGTGGATCCTCCAGTCTCATGATTGGCGACTAAATCCGTGGTGTCGGTTGCAGATGGCTCATCGCTAAAGGATGCCACTGACAGACAGATAGAGCTCCTGGTGAAGTCCATCTATGAGGCCACGGGCGCGTCTTTTGCCCCGGCCTTTGCAGCCGTGTGGGCACTCCAAGCTATCTCGGCTTGTCTGACTGAGATTAATGCTGTCACACGTAATTCTGCTCCACAAGTTGCGTCTTTGACCTCTCAGGCGTCAGCATTTTCATCCTACGCCATGAACGCCGTCCTGGACTCTGCTAGCCGTACAGCTGTAGCATCCGCTAACTCTGTGGCAGTCCGCAGGGCCATGTGGCTGCGCGAATGGAAGGCAGACTCGGCTTCCAAGAGGTTCTTAACCGGTTTGCCGTTTTCTGGCGACCGTTTGTTTGGCGAACGATTGGATGAGATTATTAAAGAATCCAAAGGAAAGGATTCCTCCTTACCCCAGGCCAAACCTAAGAGACCTCAACAGAGAAAGGTTCAATCGAGATTTCGGTCCTTTCGTCCCTCCGCCAAGTCCCAATCCTCTTCGTCCAACAGGCCGGAGAAAGGCCAGAGGAACTCCTATGCGTGGCGATCCAAGTCTCGCCCACAAAAGGCCGCAGGAAGCACTGCCTCCAAGACGGCTTCCTCATGACTCTCGGCCTCCCCTGACCGCATCCTCGGTCGGTGGCAGGCTCTCCCGCTTTGGCGACGCCTGGTGGCCACATGTTCAAGACCGATGGGTGAGAGACATTCTGTCTCATGGTTACAGGATAGAGTTCAGCTCTCGTCCTGCGGCTCGCTTCTTCAGAACCTCTCCGCCCCCCGCTCAGACCGACGCACTTTTTCAGGCAGTAGCCGCTCTAAACATGGAAGGAGTTGTGATCCCCGTTCCCCTTCAGGAACGTGGTCGCGGATTTTACTCCAACTTGTTCGTGGTGCCAAAAAAGGACGGGTCATTCCGTCCCGTTCTGGACCTCAAGCTACTCAACAGACATGTGAGAACCAGACGGTTCCGGATGGAATCTCTCCGCTCGGTCATCGCCTCAATGTCACAAGGAGACTTCCTAGCATCGATCGACATCAAGGATGCTTATCTCCATGTACCGATCGCACCCGAGCATCAACGTTTCCTGCGTTTCGCCATCGGGGACGAACACCTCCAGTTCGTGGCATTGCCTTTCGGCTTGGCGACAGCCCCACGGGTTTTCACCAAAGTCATGGCATCCGTTGTGGCGGTCCTGCATTCTCAGGGCCACTCGGTGATTCCCTACTTGGACGATCTCCTAGTCAGGGCCCCGTCTCGGGTGGCGTGTCAACAAAGTCTATCTGTCGCTCTGGCGACTCTCCAGCGGTTCGGGTGGATCATCAACTTCCCGAAATCCAAGTTGACACCGACCCAATCACTGACGTACCTTGGGATAGAGTTTCATACCCAGCAAGTGTTAGTCAAGCTTCCGAGCGACAAACAGCTTTCTCTGCAGGCAGGGGTGCAATCCCTTCTTCGGAGTCAGTCACACCCCTTAAGGCGCCTCATGCACTTCCTGGGGAAGATGGTGGCAGCTATAGAGGCAGTCCCGTTCGCGCAATTCCATCTTCGGCCACTCCAATGGGACATTCTCCGCAAATGGGACAGGAGTTCGGCTTCCCTCGACAGGAACGTCTCTCTTTAACTTGCAACCAAGACGTCACTTCAGTGGTGGCTCCTTCCCAATTCTCTGTCGCAGGGAAAATCCTTCCTACCCCCAACCTGGGCTGTGGTCACCACGAACGCGAGCCTGTCAGGATGGGGAGCGGTTTTTCTCCACCACAGGGCTCAGGGAACCTGGACTCCGATAGAGTCATCCCTTCAGATCAATATTCTGGAGATAAGGGCAGTGTATCTAGCCCTATTGGCTTTTCATCGGTGGCTGGAGGGCAGGCAGATCCGTATCCAGTCGGACAATGCAACAAAATTAGCTGGATCAGAGAATTGAAAAAGGATAAACCCTAAAACATAACGTTTAATATTATGCAGATAAAAGTGAGGACAGCTCACAAGATTAGAAACGACGGTGGCACGAAACCACCCAAACTAAAATTGGGCTATGTATGGTAGGCCCAAACAAACTTAGTCCCAGAGAGGTACCACGGTAGGACTTTCTACACCTTATAGTTGCTGGTCACCACCTGAGACACTGACACACGCAACATCAACAATCAGAACCCCAAACTAGGGAAGATGTATGTCTGTGTGTGTCAAAAAGAGATAGAAACTCCTAGACCATTACGAACCATATGTTTCATAAACCCCACCTTAGGTGGGAACGGTCTTACCAGTCCGGAGATTCGCAGGCATTGAACAAGTGGTTAGAGGTTCAGGCAGGGGGCTGTTTCGCCAGCATGTCTAGATCCCTCTGAGACCTCAACCAAAAATAGGGCATATAATCACCATGCCCACTCCCATTTGGTGGTGATGGTGATTATATGCCCTATTTTTGGTTGAGGTCTCAGAGGGATCTAGACATGCTGGCGAAACAGCCCCCTGCCTGAACCTCTAACCACTTGTTCAATGCCTGCGAATCTCCGGACTGGTAAGACCGTTCCCACCTAAGGTGGGGTTTATGAAACATATGGTTCGTAATGGTCTAGGAGTTTCTATCTCTTTTTGACACACACAGACATACATCTTCCCTAGTTTGGGGTTCTGATTGTTGATGTTGCGTGTGTCAATGTCTCAGGTGGTGACCAGCAACTATAAGGTGTAGAAAGTCCTACCGTGGTACCTCTCTGGGACTAAGTTTGTTTGGGCCTACCATACATAGCCCAATTTTAGTTTGGGTGGTTTCGTGCCACCGTCGTTTCTAATCTTGTGAGCTGTCCTCACTTTTATCTGCATAATATTAAACGTTATGTTTTAGGGTTTATCCTTTTTCAATTCTCTGATCCAGCTAATTTTGTTCAATTACTGTGGATTCAAATTTTGGTATACTGCTATTTACCCCAGTCGGACAATGCCACTGCCGTCGCATACATCAACCACCAAGGCGGCACTCGCAGTCGTCAAGCCTTCCAGGAAGTCCGACGGATTCTGCAGTGGGTGGAAGCCACAGCTTCCACCATCTCCGCAGTTCACATCCTGGGCGTAGAAAACTGGGAAGCAGATTTTCTCAGTCGTCAGGGCATGGACGCGGGGGAATGGTCTCTGCACCCAGACGTGTTTCGAGAGATCTGTCGCCGCTGGGGAACGCCGGACGTCGATCTCATGGCGTCACGGCACAACAACAAAGTCCCGGCATTCATGGCACGGTCTCAGGATCACAGAGCTCTGGCGGCGGACGCGTTAGTTCAGGATTGGTCGCAGTTTCGACTGCCTTATGCGTTTCCTCCTCTGGCGATGCTGCCCAGAGTGTTACGCAAGATCAGTTCCGACTGCCGTCGCGCCATTCTCGTCGCTCCAGACTGGCCGAGGCGATCGTGGTACCCGGATCTGTGGCATCTCACGGTGGGTCAATCGTGGGCGCTTCCAGACCGCCCAGACTTGCTGTCACAAGGCCCGTTTTTCCATCTGAATTCTGTGGCCCTCAACCTGACTGTGTGGCCATTGAGTCCTGGCTCCTAGCGTCTTCAGGGTTATCTCAGGATGTAATTGCCACCATGAGACAGGCCAGGAAGCCTACGTCCGCCAAGATCTATTATAGGTCTTGGCAAATCTTCCTATCCTGGTGCGCTAATAACGGTTTTACTCCATGGCCGTTTGCCTTACCCACTTTTCTTTCATTCCTTCAATCCGGAATGGACAAGGGTCTGTCACTTGGCTCTCTCAAGGGCCAAGTATCGGCGCTCTCCGTGTTTTTTCAAAAGCGTCTAGCCAGGCTTCCGCAGGTCCGCACGTTCCTGCAGGGAGTTTGCCACATAGTCCCACCTTACAAGCGTCCGCTGGAACCCTGGGATCTTAACAGGGTGCTAACGGCTCTTCAGAAACCACCTTTCGAGCCGCTGCGGGATGTCTCTCTATCACGTCTTTCGCAGAAGGTGGCCTTCCTAGTGGCAGTCACATCACTTTGGAGAGTGTCTGAGCTAGCAGCGCTGTCATGCAAAGCCCCCTTCCTGGTGTTTCACCAGGATAAGGTGGTTCTGTGTCCGGTCCCGGAATTTCTCCCTAAGGTGGTATCCTCTTTTCATCTCAATCAGGATATCTCCTTGCCTTCATTTTGCCCTAATCCAATTCACCAGTGTGAAAAGGATTTGCACTCTTTGGATCTTGTGAGAGCACTCCGGCTCTACGTGTCTCGCACGGCGCCCCTGCGTCGTTCAGATGCGCTCTTTGTCCTTGTCGCTGGCCAGCGTAAGGGCTCGCAGGCTTCCAAGTCAACCTTGGCTCGGTGGATCAAGGAACCGATTCTCGAAGCCTACCGTTCTTCTGGGCTTCCGCTTCCTTCAGGGCTGAAAGCCCATTCTACCAGAGCCGTGGGTGCGTCCTGGGCATTGCGGCACCGGGCTACGGCTCAGCAGGTGTGTCAGGCAGCTACGTGGTCTAGTCTGCACACTTTCACGAAACACTATCAAGTGCATACCTATGCTTCGGCAGACGCCAGTCTAGGTAGGTGAGTCCTTCAGGCGGCGGTTGCCCACCTGTAAGAGGGGGCCGTTTTTTTCGGCTTTTTTTATTGAGGTATTCTTTTACCCACCCAGGGACTGCTCTTGGACGTCCCAATTGTCTGGGTCTCCCAATGGAGCGACAAAGAAGAAGGGAATTTTGTTTACTTACCGTAAATTCCTTTTCTTCTAGCTCCTATTGGGAGACCCAGCACCCGCCCCTGTACCCTTCGGGCTGGTTGTCTTTTTGTGTACACATGTTGTTCATGTTGAATTGTTCTTTTGGTTCATGGTTTGCAGTTCTCCGAACATCCTTCGGATTGCATTTACCCTAGACCAATTTATAAGTTTTCTCCTTCCTGCTTTTGCACCAAAACTGAGGAGCCCGTGATCCACGGGAGGGTGTATAGGCAGAGGGGAGGGGTTACACTTTTTAAAGTGTAATACTTTGTATGGCCTCCGGAGGCAGAAGCTATACACCCAATTGTCTGGGTCTCCCAATAGGAGCTAGAAGAAAAGGAATTCACGGTAAGTAAACAAAATTCCCTTCTTCAACCACATTTGGGGTATCAGCATACTCTGGAGAAATTCCACAATAAACTGTATGGTTCATTTGTGCCACCCCGGCGCAGACCGGGGTGCTCGGATCCTGGAGATGTTCGTGGCTCAAGGGGTCCGGGCTCGGCTGACGCTTCTATCTTTGCAAGGGGTTTATTTACAGGGGAGAAGTTCGTGACGCCATCTGCGGGTTGCAGTAATGGGAGTACCACCACTGCCAAAGGTAGTACCGGGACAGATGGTGTTGGGCAGCAAGGTGTTAGTCCCTCCGCAGGTAGGGAAGGCCCCGGACTCTGGGGTTTGGGAGGTTTGGAAAGATGAGAGGCAGGGAGCAGGGTACTCACTGTTGGTAGACGTGGTGCTGGTTGATGCTTGCAACGTAAACACACACACGTTGTAGGTAAAACAAAAGTCTCTGTGTACCGCTGCCACTATGGGGAGCCCATCCAGGTGTCCGCTCCCAATGATGCTGCTTGGTAATCTGGAGCCTGCCTCCGTGCACAATTTAGGTGTTTGTAGATGGTCCCTTGGCTTGAAGCTGTTGGGATGCTCATTATTTGTAGTGTAGCTGTGCTCTTGATGACTGGCACTTAGGATTTCAGTTGGGCTGCTTTATATGGAAAGCCCTATCCCCCGTGTTGTGCTGATGCCTTCAATCTCTGAGCTCTTGGGGAAAGTTCATAAAGAAACTATCCTCCACAGGTTAATTATCAGGACGGATAAACCTGCTCCTGACCTAGGGTCCTGTACCCTGCCGTGCTCTGTACCAGTCCGGTTATTGGGCTTGCTGGTGCCGACGGTCCTCCAAGACTATGTCTGTTCACCCTTCCCAAGTCGCTGCGACTGGTCCTCGACTCCTCCGGTCCCGGACTACCGTCTGCGACCCAATCTAGTCCAGCTCCTCGGCAGCTACTACTCCCCAGCTCCTAACTCTTTGAGGGCTCTCACTCAACTGCAGTCACCCCTCCCACCAGTCTGCCTGACCCCTAGGTGGGTGGCCCTATTCCAGCTAGACCAACCCACTGGTTTGTCTGTTCAGTTCTGGTGTGACGTGTTGATTGGGATTTGTGGTGCGGGTAGTAGAAGCATCACTGAGTGGAACCTGAACCATGGGGAGTAGGCCCTGCATCCCTTGGAGGGGATGCAGTTCCCTGTAGCACCCTGATATATTCAGGGTCGCTACACATTTTCACCTGATACCCTTGTGAAAAAAACCTATCTGGTTGAAGTAACAAGTTTGTGGGAAAAAAAAATAAATGCATTTATATTTATGGCTCAATTCTGTAAAATCCCTGGGGGTTCGAAGGTGCTCACCAAACATCTATAAATTCCTTGAGGGGTCTAGTTTACAAAATGCGGTCACATGTTGGGGAGCTCCACTGTTGGAGGTCTCCAAATTCGACATGGTGTCCGCTAATGATTCCAGCTAATTTTGCTTTAAAAAATTCCAATGGCGCCCCTTTCCTTCCAAGCCCTGCAGTGCGCCCAAACAATTGATTTCTACCACATATGAAGTATCAATGTACTCAGGAGAAATTGCACAATAAATTTTATGGTACATATGTTCCTGATACCCTTGTGAAAATGCAATATTTTATGGCTAAATTAACAGTTTTGAGTAAAAAAGTAAAATTTTCTTTTTTTCCTTACACATTGCTTTGGTTCATGTGAAGCACCTAAAGGGTTAATAAACTTCTTGGATGTGGTTTGGAGCAGAGTGAGGGGTGCAGTTTTTCGAATGGGGTCACTTTTGGGTATTTTCTGTCACCTAGGCCTCTCAAAGTCACTTCAAATGTGATGTGGTCCCTAAAAAAATGGTTTTGTAATTTTTTTTTTCGAAAACTGAGAAGTTGCTGATGAACTTTGAACCCTTCTAACTTTTTAAGTAAAAAAAATTGTTTCAAAAATTGCGTTGATGTAAAGTAGACATGTGGGAAATGTTCTTTACTGACTATTTTGTGTGACATACAGTATCTTTCAGATTTATAGGCATAACATTTCAAATTTTGAAAATTGTGAAATTTTTAAAATTTTTGCCAAATTTCCGATATTTTCCTAAATAAACACACAAAATATGACCTTAATTCTACCACTAACATGATGTCCAATATGTCACAAAAAAGCAATGTCAGAATCAGCACGATCCGTTGAAGCGTTCCAGAGTTATAACCTGTCAAAGTTACACTTGTCAGAAGTGCAAAAAATTGCCCGGTCATTAACCCCTTAACGACCCATGACGTACTGGGTACGTCATGGTGACATGGTGCTAAACGACCCATGACTTACCCAGTATGTCATGGCGAAATCGCGGCCTCGGAGCCCCGGTGAGTGCAATCGGTACACACAAACCGCAGATTCGGGGAGGAGGGGACTTCTGCCTGACCTCAGGAGGGGTGGTGCCTCCTCCCCGGAGCTACGGAGGCTGTGATTGGCTGACGAACACCGCTCAGCCAATCACAGCCACTGTAATGTTCCAGCCATTGAAAATGACTGAAACATTGAAATCCAGCCCTAATCAGTGCAGCTGTAGCACTGATTATTGGCTGGAGCTGGGTGATCGGTGCTTCACCAGCCCCCAGCTCTGATTGGAGAGATCGGCCTTGTGACCGATCTCTCCAATCACCGTGGATCTGGGGCCGTGACCACTCCCCTCCGCTTTACTCCGTCCGTGGAAGCCGAGTGGAGCGATCCCTGCAAGTGCCCTGGTAAGCCCCTGCCCCCGATCCGCTGCAACCGCCGCCGATCCCCCGATCCACTGCCGCCACCGATCCCCCGCCGATCTCCTCTATCTGCTGCAGCCGCCTCCATCTGCCACCGCTCCCCCTTATCAGCCACTGCCCCCTCCGTGAGCTGCTGCCCGCGCTCTCCCATCCTCACCTGTTGTCCCCTCCACCATCTCCCACCCTGTGCGATCTGCCACCGCTCTCCACCATCTCACCTTCCCGATCTGCTGCCCGCTGTCTCACCTCCCCATCTGCTGCACGCTCTCTGCCATCTCACCTCCCCATCTGCTGCCCCCTCCCCCATATCACCTCCCCATCTGCTGCCCTCTCCCCCATCTCACCTCCCGATCTGCTGCACGCTCTCCACCATCTCACCTCCCCATCTGCTGCACGCTCTCCGCCATCTCACCTCCCGATCTGCTGCATGCTCTCTGCCATCTCACCTCCCGATCTGCTGCACGCTCTCCGCCATCTCACCTCCCGATCTCCTGCACGCTCTCCGCCATCTCACCTCCCGATCTGCTGCACGCTCTCTGCCATCTCACCTCCCGATCTGCTGCACGCTCTCTGCTATCTCACCTCCCGATCTGCTGCATGCTCTCCACCATCTCACCTCCCGATCTGCTGCACGCTCTCCACCTTCTCACCTCCCGATCTGCTGCACGCTCTCCACCTTCTCACCTCCCGATCTGCTGCCCGCTCTCTGCCATCTCACCTCCCGATCTGCTGCCCGCTCTCTGCTATCTCACCTCCCTATCTGCTGCACGCTCTCTGCCATCTCACCTCCCGATCTGCTGCACGCTCTCTGCCATCTCACCTCCCGATCTGCTGCACGCTCTCTGCCATCTCACCTCCCCATCTGCTGCACGCTCTCTGCCATCTCACTTCCCCATCTGCTGCACGCTCTCTGCCATCTCAGCTCTCCATCTGCTGCACGCTCTCTGCCATCTCACCTCCCTATCTTCTGCACGCTCTCCGCCATCTCACCTCCCGATCTGCTGCACGCTCTCTGCCACCTCACCGTCCCATCTGCTGCATGCTCTCTGCCATCTCACCTCCCGATCTGCTGCACGCTCTCCGCCATCTCACCTCCCGATCTGCTGCACGCTGTCCGCCATCTCACCTCCCCATCTACTGCACGCTCTCTGCCATCTCACCTCCCCATCTGCTGCACGCTCTCCGCCATCTCACCTCCCGATCTGCTGCACGCTCTCTGCCATCTCACCTCCCCATCTGCTGCACGCTCTCTGCTATCTCACCTCCCCATCTGCTGCACGCTCTCTGCCATCTCACCTCCCGATCTGCTGCACGCTCTCTGCCATCTCACCTCCCGATCTGCTGCACGCTCTCTGCCATCTCACCTCCCGATCTGCTGCACGCTCTCTGCCATCTCACCTCCCCATCTGCTGCACGCTCTCCCTCATCAGCTGCTGCCCCCCTCCCTGATCTGCTACCCCCTCTCACCCTCCCTGATCTGCAGCCTGCTCTCTCCCATCCTCTTCATCTGAAGCCCCCTCCCCCACCTCTCACCTCCCGATCTGCTGCCCCCTCCACCACCTCTCACCCTCCCGCTCTCTCCCATCCTCCGCCGCGCCCTCTCCCATCCTCCGCCGCTCCCTCTCACATCCTCCATCCATCTTTTTTTCCATCCCACCTAGCCCCCCCCTTTTTGCAGCACATCCATGCGTGTGTCCTGACTTTTCTTCGGCGCTCCATTGGGAGACCCAGACGATTGGGTGTATAGCACTGCCTCCGGAGGCCACACAAAGCATTACACTAAAAAGTGTAAGGCCCCTCCCCTTCTGGCTATACACCCCCCGTGGGATCACGGGCTGCTCAGTTTTCAAGCTTTGTGCGAAGGAGGTCAGACATCCACGCATAGCTCCACTGTTTAGTCAGCAGTAGCTGCTGACTATATCGGATGGAAGAAAAGAGGGCCCATACTAGGGCCCCCAGCATGCTCCCTTCTCACCCCATTCCTATTGGCGGTGTTTGTTAAGGTTGAGGTACCCATTGTGGGTACGGAGGCTGGAGCCCACATGCTGCTTTCCTTCCCCATCCCCCTGAGGGGCTCTGAGGAAGTGGGATCTTACCGGCCCCCAAGCCCTGAGGCCGGGCTCCATCCACAGACCCGTAGAACCTGCTGGATACGGAGCTGGGTACCGTTCAGGGACAAGGCCCTGCAACATTCAGGTACTCTGTGTCCCCGTATGGACAGGCCGCGCACACTCCAGACTTGCTGGGTGTGCTAGTGCGCCGGGGACAGTAGCGCTGCGCGCTGGGGTTACAGTCACTGCAGTTTCTCTGAGGGACTTTATGTGTTGGGGACTGCCGTGCCGGCCGCCCCTGGAGCGGCGGCGCGGCTGAGACTTGTGGTGCGCCGGGGACTTAGCGCCGACCGTGCTTTTACGACGGCGGCGCTTATAAATCTAGTCCCCGGCTTTTGCGGCCTAGCTCCGCTTCGTTCCCGCCCCCACCCTGTCAATCAGGGCAAGGGAGAGACGCTGTACGATAGTCAGCGCCGAGGGCTGGAGTCTTATTTACATACTCCAGCCCTCTCACTGGGCACAGTGGGACGCCAGTTCCCGCTCTTTGTCTGCAGCACGCCCAGGGCCCGCCCCTCTCCACAGGACGCCGGCAGCCATTCCTACATGCAGTCTGGCTGGAGAACGGACACAGGCTCTGGGAGACCCAGACAAGGGATTTCTGGCGACCACACAC
Source organism: Anomaloglossus baeobatrachus (assembly GCF_048569485.1). Lineage (NCBI taxonomy): Eukaryota > Metazoa > Chordata > Amphibia > Anura > Aromobatidae > Anomaloglossus > Anomaloglossus baeobatrachus. The sequence goes on along the minus strand of NW_027445178.1, from coordinate 24,090 downwards.
CCGCGTTAAGCGGGCGGTAAGCAGCACATTAGTGCTGGCCCCACTAGTGCCACAGTGTTATATTGGTGTATTTTTTTCTCTATACCATTTATATATATATATATATTGCACTGTAAGGTCGCTTCTTGGCTGTATACCCTATATTGCTCTGAGGAGACGACAACATGTCATCCGCAAAACGCAAGGGTGCCAAGACACAGGCTGTATACGCTGCTTGTGCCGCTTGTGGGGCTGATCTACCGGCAGGTTCCAAAGACCCCCATTGTGTGCAATGTTCGGTCCCTGTGCCACTTCGTCAGCCGGAGTCTATGGTGGTAGTGGCCCAGGCAGAGTCACCGGTGAACCCTGTCCCGGTGACGGGGACAGAGTTTGCAGTTTTTGCTGACAAGATGTCTGTCACTATGACAAAAATCCTAGAGACCTTGCAGGCCAGGCCAGTTACTCAGACCATGGACACTGCTGCGTCAATGTTCCCCGGTCCCCCTCAGTTGGAGTTAATCCGTGCTTCAAGGGGGTCCCAGGCATCTCAGGCTGAAGGCTCTGACTCAGATGACAGTCCCAGGCAGCCTAAGCGAGCTCGCTGGGAGAGACCCTCCACGTCATCACGCGGATCAGGGTCTCAGCGAGAAGAGTCTCTGCGTGATGAGACAGAGGAGGGTGATCAGGAGTCTAATCCTGAGACCGCTCTCAATCTGGATACTCCTGATGGTGACGCCATGGTAAATGACCTTATAGCGGCCATCAATGGACTGTTGGATATTTCTCCCCCAGCCCCTTCAGCAGAAGAGGCAGCTGCACAGCAGGAGAAGTTCCATTTCAGGTATCCCAAGCGTAAACTGAGTACTTTTCTGGACCACGCTGACTTCAGAGAATCAGTCCAGAAACACCATGCTTATCCAGACAAGCGTTTCTCCAAACGTCTTAAGGATACACGTTATCCCTTTCCCCCTGACGTGGTCAAACGCTGGACCCAGTGTCCAAAGGTGGATCCACCAATCTCCAGGCTTGCGGCTAGATCCATAGTTGCAGTGGAGGATGGGGCTTCACTTAAGGATGCCAATGACAGACAGATGGACCTTTGGTTGAAATCTGTCTATGAAGCTATCGGCGCGTCGTTTGCTCCAGCATTCGCGGCCGTGTGGGCACTCCAAGCTATTTCAGCTGGTCTGGCACAGGTGGACTCTATCATACGTCCAGCAGTGCCGCAAGTGAAGTCCTTAACTTCGCAAATGTCTGCGTTTGCGACCTATGCTATCAACGCTGTCCTGGACTCTACGAGCCGTACCTCAATGGCGTCTGCCAACTCGGTGGTTTTGCGCAGAGCCTTGTGGTTAAAAGAATGGAAAGCGGATTCTGCTTCCAAAAAATGTTTAACCAGCTTGCCACTATCTGTAGACAGACTGTTCGGTGAGCAATTGGCTGAAATCATTAAACAGTCCAAGGGTAAAGACTCCTCCTTACCCCAGCCCAGATCAAGCAAACCTCAACAAAGGAAGTGGCAGTCGAGGTTTCGGTCCTTTCGAGGCTCCGGCAAGGCCCAATTCCCCTCGTCCAAAGGGACTCAGAAGGAGCAAAGGGGCTCAGATTCCTGGCGGGCTCACTCACGCCCCAAGAAAGCAACCGGAGGAACCGCTTCCAAGGCGGCTGCCTCATGACTTTCGGCCTCCTCCCTCCGCATCCTCGGTCGGTGGCAGGCTCTCCCGCTTTTGCGACATTTGGCTGCCACAGGTCAAGGACCGGTGGGTAACAGACATTTTGTCTCACGGGTACAGGATAGAGTTCAGTTCTCGTCCTCCGCCTCGGTTCTTCAGAACTTCCCCACATCCCGACCGAGCAGATGCGCTTCTGCAGGCGGTGGGCTCACTAAGGGCAGAAGGAGTGGTGATCCCTGTTCCTCTTCAGGAACAAGGGCAAGGTTTTTACTCCAATCTCTTCGTGGTTCCAAAAAAGGACGGCTCGTTCCGTCCTGTTCTGGACCTAAAGCTGCTCAACAAGCATGTGAACGCCAGGCGGTTCCGGATGGAATCCCTCCGCTCCGTCATTGCCTCAATGTCTCAAGGAGATTTCCTTGCATCAATTGACATCAAAGATGCTTATCTCCACGTGCCGATTGCTACAGAGCACCAACGTTTTCTACGTTTTGTGATAGGACACGAACATCTCCAGTTCGTAGCTCTGCCATTTGGTCTGGCGACAGCCCCACGGGTTTTCACCAAGGTCATGGCGGCAGTGGTAGCAGTCTTGCACTCCCAGGGACACTCGGTGATCCCTTACTTGGACGATCTACTTGTCAAAGCACCCTCTCAAGAGGCATGCCAACACAGCCTGAATGTTGCGCTGGAGACTCTCCAGACTTTCGGGTGGATCATCAACTTTTCAAAGTCAAATCTGTCACCGACTCAATCACTAACGTATCTTGGCATGGAGTTTCATACTCTGCCAGCGATAGTGAAGCTTCCGCTGGACAAGCAGCGGTCACTACAGACAGGGGTACGGTCTCTCCTTCATGGTCAGTCGCACTCCTTAAGGCGCCTCATGCACTTCCTAGGGAAGATGGTGGCAGCAATGGAGGCAGTCCCGTTTGCACAGTTTCATCTGCGCCCACTTCAATGGGACATTCTCCGCCAATGGGACGGGAAGTCAACTTCCCTGGACAGGAAAGTCTCCCTTTCCCAGACGGCCAAGGACTCTCTGCAATGGTGGCTTCTTCCCACCTCATTATCACAGGGAAGATCATTCCTGCCCCCATCCTGGGCAGTGGTCACGACAGACGCGAGTCTGTCAGGGTGGGGAGCAGTTTTTCTCCACCACAGGGCTCAAGGGACGTGGACTCAGCAGGAGTCCACCCTTCAGATCAATGTTCTGGAAATCAGGGCAGTGTATCTAGCCCTACTAGCCTTCCAGCAGTGGCTGGAAGGAAAGCAGATCCGAATTCAGTCGGACAACTCCACAGCGGTGGCATACATCAACCACCAAGGAGGGACACGCAGTCGGCAAGCCTTCCAGGAAGTCCGGCGGATTCTGTTGTGGGTGGAGGACAGAGCATCCACCATATCAGCGGTTCACATCCCGGGCGTAGAAAACTGGGAAGCAGACTTCCTCAGTCGCCAGGGTATGGACGCAGGGGAATGGTCCCTTCACCCGGACGTGTTTCAGGAAATCTGTCGCCGCTGGGGGGTGCCGGACGTCGACCTAATGGCGTCGCGGCACAACAACAAGGTCCCGACGTTCATGGCGCGGTCTCGCGATCAAAGGGCTCTGGCGGCAGACGCCTTAGTGCAAGATTGGTCGCAGTTCCGGCTCCCTTATGTGTTCCCACCTCTGGCACTCTTGCCCAGAGTGCTACGCAAGATCAGATCCGATTGCAGCCGCGTCATACTCGTCGCCCCAGACTGGCCGAGGAGGTCGTGATACCCGGATCTGTGGCATCTCACGGTCGGCCAACCGTGGGCACTACCAGACCGACCAGACTTACTGTCCCAAGGGCCGTTTTTCCATCGGAATTCTGCGGCCCTGAACCTGACTGTGTGGCCATTGAGTCCTGGATCCTAGCGTCTTCAGGATTATCCCAAGGAGTCGTTGCCACCATGAGACAGGCTAGGAAGTCCACTTCTGCTAAGATCTACCACAGAACGTGGAGGATTTTCTTATCCTGGTGCTCTGCACAAGGAGTATCCCCCTGGCCGTTCGCGTTACCTACTTTTCTTTCCTTCCTGCAATCTGGGTTGGAAAAGGGCTTGTCGCTCGGCTCCCTTAAAGGGCAAGTCTCGGCACTATCCGTGTTTTTTCAGAAGCGTCTAGCACGTCTTTCTCAGGTGCGCACGTTCCTGCAGGGGGTTTGTCATATCGTCCCTCCGTACAGGCGACCGTTAGATCCATGGGATCTAAACAGGGTACTAGTTGCTCTCCAGAAGCCGCCCTTCGAGCCTCTGAGGGATGTTTCACTTTCTCGTCTCTCACAGAAAGTGGTCTTTCTAGTGGCGGTCACGTCTCTTCGGAGAGTGTCTGAGCTAGCAGCGCTGTCATCCAAGGCTCCCTTCCTGGTGTTCCACCAGGACAAGGTAGTGCTGCGCCCCATTCAGGAGTTTCTCCCTAAGGTGGTATCCTCTTTTCATCTTAATCAGGATATCTCCTTGCCTTCCTTTTGTCCTCATCCAGTTCTTCGGTATGAAAAGGATTTACATTTGTTAGATCTGGTGAGAGCACTCAGAATCTACATTTCCCGCACGGCGCCCCTGCGCCGCTCGGATGCACTCTTTGTCCTTGTCGCTGGTAAGCGCAAAGGGTCGCAGGCTTCAAAAGCCACCCTGGCTCGATGGATCAAAGAACCAATTCTTGAAGCCTACCGTTCTGCTGGGCTTCCGGTTCCATCAGGGCTGAAGGCCCACTCTACCAGAGCCGTGGGTGCGACCTGGGCATTACGACACCAGGCTACGGCTCAACAGGTGTGCCAGGCAGCTACCTGGTCGAGTCTGCACACTTTCACCAAACATTATCAGGTGCATACCTATGCTTCGGCGGACGCCAGCCTAGGTAGAAGAGTCCTGCAGGCGGCAGTTACCTCCCCGTAGGGGAAGGCTGTCTTTGCAGCTCTAACATGAGGTATTTCTTTACCCACCCAGGGACTGCTTTTGGACGTCCCAATCGTCTGGGTCTCCCAATGGAGCGCCGAAGAAGAAGGGAATTTTGTTACTTACCGTAAATTCCTTTTCTTCTAGCTCCTATTGGGAGACCCAGCACCCGCCCTGTTGTCCTTCGGGATGGTTGGTTTTTTTTCGGGTACACATGTTGTTCATGTTGAACGGTTTTCAGTTCTCCGATGTTACTTCGGAGTGAATTTGTTTAAACCAGTTATTGGCTTTCCTCCTTCTTGCTTTAGCACTAAAACTGAGCAGCCCGTGATCCCACGGGGGGTGTATAGCCAGAAGGGGAGGGGCCTTACACTTTTTAGTGTAATGCTTTGTGTGGCCTCCGGAGGCAGTGCTATACACCCAATCGTCTGGGTCTCCCAATAGGAGCTAGAAGAAAAGGATTTTACGGTAAGTAACAAAATTCCCTTCTTTTTGTTATGTAAACTAAGTAAGAAGTACAAATAAACTTAGTTTAGGGCCAGTAAAATTATACTGTATTAATCGTCAACTACAGTATTTTTTACTGAATATTGTAAGGGTCAGCCCAGTGCCTCACGTGAGAGCGATGCACGAGTCTCACATCGCATCATCCGGCACGGTCGCTCTTTTCCAGACAGCAGTGTGCGGCTGTGCCGGATGATGCGATGCGAGATTCGTGCATCGCTCTCACGTGTGGTACTTGCCATAGTGTCAGTTGCAGGCGCTCATTATTTATTTTTTTTTTAACTGATGTCCGTATTTTTTATTTCGCCAAACTAATTTTTTTGTATGAGGGGGGTCTAGTTTCCAAAATGGGGTCAGATGTGGGGGAGCTCCATTGTTTAGGCACCTCAGGGGGTCTCCAAATGCAACATGGCGTCTGCTAATAATTCCAACCAATTTTGTGAAATGCTGTGAAATGGCGCTCCTTCTCTTCTGAGCCCCGCCATGCGTCCAAACAATTGGTTTTCACCACGTATGAGGTATCTGTGTACTCAGGAGAAATTGCACAATACGTTTTATGGTGCATTTTTTCCTGATACCCTTGTGAAAAAAAAGCTACCTGTTTGAAAAAACAATTTTGTGGTAAAAAAAAAATAAATATTTTCACGGCTGAACATTACAAACGTTTGTAAAGCCTCCAGGGGTTCAAAGTGCTCACTAAACAGCTAGATAAATTCCATGAGGGGTCTAGTTTCCAAAATGGGGTCAATTGTGGGGGAGCTCCATTGTTTAGGCACCTCAGGGGGATCTCCAAATGCAACATGGCGTCCGCTAATAATTCCAACCAATTTTCCTGTGAAATGGCGCTCCTTCTCTTCTGAGCCCTGCCGTGCGCCCAAACAATTGATTTCCACCACATATGAGGTATCTGTGTACTCAGGAGAAATTGCATAATACGTTTTATGGTGCATTTTTCCTGATACCTTTGTGAAAAAAAAAGCTACCTAGTTGAAGCAACAGTTTTGTGGTAAAAACTTTTTTTTTTCTTTTCACAGCTCAACGTTATAAACTTCTGTGGAGCCCCCACTGGTTCAAAGTGCACATCAAACATCTAGAATAAATATTTGAGGGCTCTAGTTTCCAAAATAGGGTCACTTGTGGGGTAGCTCCATAGTTTAGGCACCTCAGGTGGTCAACAAACCCGACATGGCGTCCGCTAATTAGTGCAGCTAATTTTGCACTCAAAAATTCAAATGGCGCACCTTGCCTTCCGAGTCCTGCCGTGTGCCCAAACATTTGATTTCCACCACAACTTTTTTTTTTGTAAATTTTGTTGGAAAAGTGAGAAATTGCTGATGAACTTTGAACCCTTCTAACTTCTTAACGGAAAAAAAATTTGTTTCAAAAATTGCGCTTGTGTAAAGCAGACAAGTGGGAAATTTTATTTAGTAACTATTTTGTGTGACATATCTCAGATTTATGGGCATAAAATTTCAAATTTTGAAAATGCAAAATTTTCGCCAATTTTCCGAAATTTTCACAAATAAACGCAAAACATATTGGCCTAAATTTACCACTAACATGAAGTACAATATGTCACAGAAAAACAATATCAGAATTGCCAGGATCCGTTGAAGCGTTCCAGAGTTCTAACCTGTCAAAGTGACACTGGTAAAAATTGCAAAAAATGGCCGGGTCTTTAAGATGAAAACAGGCTGGGGGCTGAAGGGGTTAAGGTGAAAACCTTGCTCTGGTGTAAAGGGGTTAAAAACATTACATGCCAACCCACCCAACCTCGATAATTCAATCTTATCCTTCTTACAAAATCACACTACTGTATTTCCCTGAAAAAAAGACACTGTCTTATATTTTTTTTGCCCCAAAAAAAGCACTAGGTCTTATTTTTGGGGGAGTGTAATACTAATATAAAAAGACTGACCAGCACATCCACTAGGTGTGAACAGGTGCACACTAAAAATTCAACAGTTACAAAATTTTTCTGCGTGCACCTGTTTCTCACTGAGCACTCCGCCCTCCAGCCTGAGCAGTTTCATTTAGCTGCATCCTACCTGCCCATTACATGGAGGTTTCTTAACCCAGATAGAAGCCTCACACTGTCCCCTCATGGTATTGCTTCCCCATACCACCCCCCACTACCCAATATCTATTCTGTGCCCCCTCACATTCTTCTCATCCCTTATTGCCTCCTCACTACCTCTGTACTCATCCCCCCTCACACCCCATACTGTGTCAGTATACATTTCCCCTCACTCCCCATAATGTATCCACACCCATCCTGTCCACTTGCTTTTCATACTGTGTCCTCAAATTTGCCCCCTCGCTATTTATTCTGTCTTCAAAATGTTTCCCGTTTGCTCCCCATACTATGTCCAAATACATTACCCCTTACCCTCGCTCCCCATACTCTGTATACATAACCCCTCACCCTCTCTCTCTCATACTGTCTATATACATCATCCCTCACCCTCTCTCCCCATACATCATCCCTCACCCTCTCTCCCCATACATTACCTCTCACCCTCTCTCCCCATACTGTCTATATACATCCCCCCTCACCCTCTTTCCCCATACTGTCTATATACATCACCCCTCCCCTCTCTCTCCATACTGTCCATAGATAATTCCCCCTCTCCATCCTCTATCTCACCATTCTGTAGCCATAAGAACTTCCCACTCCCCATTCCTATCCCCCCATACTGTGTCCATATACATTTCCTCCTGCTCACCCTCTCTTCCCCCATACTGTGTCCATACATGCTTCCCACTTCAGCTCCACTGGAGCACTTATTACCAGTGGTATCTGCCACCTATGCACTGCAACGCTGAAGAATGATGTCAGCAGTGTGATCAGCTGACCTGATCACATTACAGCCATCGCTCTGACCCGGAAGTGCCGGCGGTCACCGCTTCAATTGTTCATGTGTCTAAAAGATACAGAGAGAATTGATCAGTAGGAGCTGCGCACCGCACTTCTTCTGAGTCTTGGCTGTCAGTTTGACAGCCAGGACTCAGAATAGCCTGCGCCCGCTACAGGGGCGACAACTGCACCCGGGGCACATGCCCTATCTGCCCCCCAAGATACGACTCTGACTAGTCATGTGACAGAGGGGTGGTTCCAAGTCAGTGGCGCTCATGTGATGTGCCTATTTACATGTGACCCACAACTCTCAGACCGCGGCCCGCGAGCCAGCAGCGCCATCATGGTAATGGCGGTGCATGCTAGCTGGGCCATATTGTCCACATTGTTCGTTGTCAGGGGAGACACCAACAGGCTCAGCGCTCCCTGGAACTAAAATTCTCTGTGAATGTAGAAGGACCATGTATGTATGGACTATACCCATGTTTGCTGACCATATATTGGAAGATATCCCGAACATTACACAAAGTTAGTATATACTAGAACCATACTATAAGATTGACATGAAAAAGAAGGGATAAGCAAATAATAAATCCACCCCATAGGTTATAAATGGAATGATTCCCTATTCAGTGAATTATATTTTCACATTTTAATTTTTTTTTTAAATGCTACCAGTGATCATACTAAAGATACCCCAGGGCCTATAGTATGATAACCAATAACCATATGTGTGGCCATAATTATTGCAACAATTTGATGTAAACAGTAATAATTGCTATTAATTAAACCTTCAAGGTGGTGGTTAATACCGGCCTAAGAACAATATATGGGCACTTACTAATCCAAAGTAGTCAGATTACTAACCCTCAGATTCAAGGGCAATTTTGGCATAAAAATAATTAAGTGTTGAAAATTGTGTAATTACTATTGTGTGGTGAATTTGATGTGACTACTTAATTTAGTTCAATGCCTAGGAACAGTGATCAATATTCTGTGAATTATGTGGTTACTCAAGAAGTAGTGCAATACCCAATATTAATAACTAAAAACCTACTCTTATACAGTAACTGAGGGCTGTGTGCCAGTGTCTGTTCTTTCTATGCTTCCCATAGCTGTGTGTCCTGTTGGGACCCAGTCACTCTCAGCCCTTGTTCACATTGAGGCCTATTTTGACCCATGGTAAGGTTTTAATATTTGAGAGTGTTGGTACTGTCCCACACCTTGTCGCAGTGGGATGGTTTTATGCTTTTTTGGATCAAAAAACAGTGTTTACAAAGTACCCTATGTTTATTTATATGCACTATGCTTTTATTTAGTTACAGTAGGTTATATGTCCATATTATTTATATCTTTGTTTTTTCTTCTTGTCTTATGGCCAGTGTGAACATGAGCTTACAAGCTGCATGTATACCAACTCATACTCCGGCTCACTTTTTTTTCTAGTTAAATAGTGCCCATTCATTAACCCCTTGATTTTTCGGGTTCTTCTTGCTCCCCTTCTTCCGAGATCCACAAGTTTTTTTTATTTTTACATCAATATTGCCATATGAGGGCTGTTATTGCATTTTGGGCAAAATTGTGATTACCAAAAACCATAATTTTGGGCATTTGGAATGTTTTTTGCCGCTATGCCGTTTACTGATCAGATTAATTGATTTTAGATTTTGATAGATTGGGCATTTCTGAATACTGCGATACCAAATATGTGTATATATTTTTTCTTTTAAGCCTTTAATTTTCAGTAGGGCAAATGAGAGTTGATTTGGTATTTTAGGAGTTTTTTTTATTTTATTTTACTTTTTTTTTTATTTTACTAATTCCAATAGGGGACTATAAGGATCAGCAGTCTGATCGCTCATTCATTTCTGTTTATCAGAGCAGCACAGCTTTGAACAGCAGAAATGCTGCGTTCTTGTTACAGCTGCTGCTTTGCCGGCTGTAACAGGACCTATGTTATGATAGTGACTGGAGTCATCATATGACCCGTCGCTACCATGACAACCATAGGCTCCCCATGATCATGTCACGATGTCGGCGGGGAAAGGCGCGATTCCCGCTGCAGCGATTTAAATTGCACTGTCACATTTTGAGAGCGCGATTTAAGTGGTTAAGAGGTGCAAGTGGATCGCGGAACCACCTGCACCTTTAAGCGACACATCAGCTGTTTTAATCAGCAGACATGTGCAGGGATCGTCACTGGCTCACCGCAGCAGCCAGCGGTGATCACTGCTTCATGATTTAGGACGTACCGTTACATTCTAGGTCGTGAAGGGGTTAATACTATTTTGCTATATTAACCATAACAATTTTTGTACAATATCCCATTCTTATCCATGTAATCCAGACAATGTCATCATTAGAACATTTTTCATCAATAGAACCATAATCCCCACAATTCCAAATTCCTCATGTACATTCTTATTATTTTTATTTTTCAGGGGATCCACCCCTACTGCAACTAATTTGTTGTCCCGGGCGAATACCAGCCAGCCCGGTAATCTCAACAGGTAAGTCACCATTCAAATAAATACCAATCTAGGAAGAAGCAAAATAAATTAAAACTTATACATAAAACCAACAAACCATCATTAAAAACACAACATGCTAACCCACCCAATCTCGATACTTCAATCTTATCCTTCTTACAAAAAAGCATACTTCCACGAAAAAAACACACTGTCTTATATTTTTCTCTGACGCCTCATTGGGGGACACAGGACAATGGGTGTTATGCTGCTTATCCATAGGAGGACACTAAGTAGATGCAAAGATGTTAGCTCCTCCCCTGCAGTATACACCCCCTGGCCCAGCCAGGCTACTTCAGTTTTAGCTTAGTGTCTATAGGAGGCACATCTCTGCAGACTACTGCAGCAAGAATTTTTTGTTTTTAGAGGGCGACGGTTTCCTTCGGGGACTGATTTCCCAAAACCATCAACAGGCGGGAACGTGGAGTGTCGCCTCCCTGTACCCCCTCCTGCGACGCTGGATCCTGGGCTGTTACTCACTGGACGACGGGTCTCATGGCACCGATTTTCCAGAGCCCAGAGCAGATGAAAATTTCCTCAGTCCCTCTGGCAGGTTCTGAGTTGATACACGCTCTGCACCAGCGTGACCAGGCAGAGACTGCCATCTCCACATGAGGTGAGATCCTTCCTGACTGGATTCTTTTCCAGAGCCCAGAGCAGATGAAAAACCTCCTCAGTCCCTCTGGCAGGTTCTGAGTTGATACACGCTCTGCACCAGCGTGACCAGGCAGAGACTGCCATCTCCACATGAGCTGAGATCCTTCCTGACTGGATTCTTTTCCAGAGCCCAGAGCAGATGAAAAACCTCCTCAGTCCCTCTGGCAGGTTCTGAGTTGATACACGCTCTGCACCACCGTGACCAGGCAGAGACTGCCATCTCCACATGAGCTGAGATCCTTCCTGACTGGATTCTTTTCCAGAGCCCAGAGCAGATGAAAAACCTTCTCAGTCTCTCTGACAGGCTCTGAGTTGATACATACTCTGCACCGGTGTGTCCGGACACAGCAGGCATCAGAATCTCCACACTGGAGCTGATATCCCTGACAGGAATTAGCTCTGAGGTGAAATCCTCCCTGACAGGATTTAGAGCAAAGGTCAAGCTCCCAGGACTCAGTGCACTGTTGTTGTGCAGGGCTGGAGGGGGGAAGGGGAGTCCCTTCCCACCATTTTATTATATTTTCTCCTCACACAGTAGCTATGCAGAGCACCGCTCCCTCTCCTTACCGCTCCCTCTCCTTGTGATCAGAGTCTGTGGGCGTCTCTGAGCTTCCTCCTTCCCACAGGAAACATTAGCTCTGCAGAATATTGCTCCCTCGTTACAATCAGAGTTTGTGGCTCATCAGCCTGGGGCTGCAGTCACATGTTTTATGCTTTGCACAACTACAGCAACAACTACCGTGTTTTTCCAAAAATAAGACACTGTCTTATATTTTTTTTGCCCCCCAAAAAAGCACTAGGGCTTATTTTTGGAGGCGTTCTTATTCTTGGAGAAAGACGGTTGAGGGTAAGTTTACCCCCCAAAAAAAGCAGACCCCCCCCACTTCCCAGGAGACTCATACTCACCAGACCAGGACGTCTGTGTGATTCCAAGGTCCTCCTGTGATCTCCGGTCGGTGCTGCACGCCGTCCTACCCTGCTGCTAGCTGACACGCTGACACACACAGCAGATCACAGGCACACCCAGCAGATCACACAAACACAGCAGATCACACACAGCAGATCTCACACACACACACACAGCATATCACACACACACAGCAGATCGCAGATATACACAGCAGATCACAAACAGCAGATCGCAGGCACACACAGCAGATCACACACACAAACACAGCAGATCACACACACACACACACAGCAGATCACACACAAAGCAGATCTCAGATATACACAGCAGATCACACACAGCAGATCGCAGGCACTCACAGCCGATCACAGGCACACACAGGCGATCATAGATACACACAGCCGATCGCAGAAAAACACACACACAGCAGATCACATACACACAGCAGAACACACACACACACAGCAGTGCACAGAGGAGAAAAAGAGCACACATAATTCAGGCGCACATCAAAGAATATTGTAATCATATATATTTTTTATTTTTACGAGAAAAACAGTTTATTAGGTCCATGAAAAACACACAATAAAATCATTTAAAACCATACAATACAAGACACGGCCTCTATAAAGTGACTCCGGGATAGTAAACCTAGTCAATATAAGACAGATATAATATCAAAGTTGTACATCAATTGATTCTCCAAACCACAGATCTAAGGTAAGTAGTGATTACTCGCATGCAGAAAATAAGCTCTACTGGTGAGGTAGACAGTTGTATATATATATATATATATATATATATATATATATATATATACGAAGTATGACACTATCGTATATGTACTGTCTTATAGATAACCATATCAAAAGACAATGGAGGTATAACCAATACCAGGAACAGTTGATTGGCAACAATATAGCAGTGTGAATTAATCATACAAGTGCATATCAAATATATATAGAGCTTGTATAAAAAAAATAAAATATATATATTTATAATAGCAGCGATTGCTAAATGGATACTACCTGAGAAACCATCAGTATTTAGCTCTAGAAAACAGCACTCTATAAGGGTGATGGTGTGACCAGCAGAAAGTTATTAATGCAGTACTGAAGAGCTGCCACCAGACTGCCTAGATACCTGCTGGCTGCATAAACACCAGATATAGATCACCCAAAAAATACCAAATGTGCACACATGGTCAAAAAAGACCGAGAAAGTCTCATTAGAGAAGTATAATTACCAACCGGGCCCGGTGTATAAGTAGAACTGCATGCACAAAAATATAGGGAGAATATCAAGGCGCAAAAGAGCAAGGTATGCTGTGAAGGTCAAAGTAATCACTACTTACCTTAGGGGTGCTTCACACACAGCGAGATCGCTGCTGAGATCGCTGCTGATTCACGGTTTTTGTGACGCAGCAGTGACCTCATTAGCGATCTCGCTGTGTGTGACACTGAGCAGCGATCTGGCACCTGCTGTGAGATTGCTGCTCGTTACACACAGCCCTGGTTCTTTTTTTTATTGTTTCTCTCCCGCTGATAAGCACACATAGCTGTGTGTGACAGCGAGAGAGCAACAATCCTGAATGTGCAGGGAGCAGGAGCCAGCATCTGACAGCCTGCGGTAAGCTGTAACCAAGGTACACATCGGGTAACCAAGGTGGTTACCCGATATTTAGCTTCGTTACCAGCCTCCGCAGCTCTCACGCTGCCAGTGCCGGCTCCTGCTCCCTGCACACGCTAAGTTAAGCGGTGTGCGCTGGTAACTAAGGTAAACATCGGGTAACCATACCCGATGTTTACCTTAGTTACCAGTGTCCGCAGCTTCCAGACGCCGGCTCCGTGCAAGCGCAGCGTCGCTTGCACGTCGCTGCTGGCTGGGGGCTGGTCACTGGTCGCTGGTGAGATCTGCCTGTTTGACAGCTCACCAGCGACCATGTAGCGACGCAGCAGCGATCCTGACCAGGTCAGATCGCTGGTGGGATCGCTGCTACGTCGCTAAAGTGTGACGGTACCCTTAGATCTGTGGTTTGGAGAATCAATTGATGTACAACTTTGATATTATATCTGTCTTATATTGACTAGGTTTATTATCCCGGAGTCACTTTATAGAGGCCGTGTCTTGTATTGTATGGTTTTAAATGATTTTATTGTGTGTGTTTTTCATGGACCTAATAAACTGTTTTTCTCGTAAAAATAAAAAATATATATGATTACAATATTCTTTGATGTGCGCCTGAATTATGTGTGCTCTTTTTCTCCTCTGTGCATTGTTGTTTTGCACACATTAGGCAGCACTCATTGTGTTACTATAGGCTGTGCACCCCGTCATTTCGTTTACACACACAGCAGATCGCAGATATACACAGCAGATCACACACATCCGATCGCAGGCACACACAGCCGATCACAGATACACACTTCCGATCGCAGGCACATAAAAGCCGATCACAGATACACACTTCCGATCGCAGGCACATAAAAGCCGATCACAGATACACACATCCGATCGCAGGCATACACAGCCGATCACAGATACACACATCCGATTGCAGGCATACACAGCCGATCACAGATACACACATCCGATCACAGACACACACAGCCGATCGCAGAAAAACACAGCCGTTCGCAGACACACACACACATACATAATATCACATCCAGCACTTACGGCCGCAGGGAATGAGAGCAAGTCACGTGTCCGGCCGCAGGTCCTGTTCCTTGCGCTCCACTGCACTGCCTCTCAGGAGAAGAGATCGGTGTCTCTGGATGAGGTATGTATGCGATCTGATGTGCGTGCGATCCGATGTTTGTGTGTGTGATTTGATGTTTGCGTGTGATCCGATGTTTGTGTGTGCGATCTGATTATGTGTGCGATATGACTGTGTGCGATCCGATGTTTGTGTGTGAGATCTGGTGTGTGTGTGTGAGATCTGGTGTGTGTGGGAGATCTGGTGTGTGTGTGTGTGTGTGTGTGTGTGTGTGTGTGTGTGAGATCTGATGTGTGCGGGTGTGTGATCACTGCAGGTCCTGCCGCTCAGTGTCGGGTTAGTGTAATTGCCGGGTGCCGCTGTGTATAATGAAGTGTCCTGCAGTATCTGTATATTTTTTAGCGGCACGGACACTTCATTATTGATCCGGGAGTAGGGCTTATTTTCGGGGGAGGGCTTATATTTAAGCCTTTCTCCGAAAATGCTGGAAATCCCTGCTAGGGCTTATTTTTGGGGGAGGTCTTATTTTTGGAAAAACACGGTATAAGACTTCTAACGTACAGCCTATTATTCAGCCTGCACTACCTGCCACGCTGAGCTACTAGGGGTTGATAGCCCCTCTTCCTTCTGTGAGTGCGGTGCCCCTGTAGCCCCCCCTCCCGCCCCGCCACCACCGCAGCAACTGCTGCCAGCCCAGAGCCTACGGCTCCCAGTCCCCCGGAATGGGCACAGTTCCCAGAACCTGGTGCTGGCTATGCAACATCGTCCTCACACCTCTCGGGGCCCCTGGACAGAACGCAGCCTGATGACACCTCTGTAGAGGGTTCTTCTGATAAGAATCAGCCCTCTGCTTCACCGGTTGCAGATCAGAAAAAGGGCATGACCCCCATGGTTCTCCCTCGGGGGTACACAGATGGGGTTCTCCCACATGTTCCGCGGTCTCTGAGGAGCCGGAGGAAGGGGAATGATGTTTGTACCAGGATGATTCCTTGGTTTCAACCTCCCCGAGCGATTAAGCTGCGATGGACTATCTTATTGCAGCAATCAACCAAACTGTGTTTGTGTGCAGCAATCAACCAAACTGTGCATGTGTGCAGCAATCAACCAAACTGCATGTGTGCAGCAATCAACCAAACTGTGCATGTGTGCAGCAATCAACCAAACTGTGCATGTGTGCAGCAATTAACCAAACTGTGCATGTGTGCAGCAATCAACCAAACTGCATGTGTGCAGCAATCAACCAAACTGTGCATGTGTGCAGCAATCAACTAAACTGTGCATGTGTGCAGCAATCAAGCAAACTCTGCATGTGGAAGATCTCCCATCCACTACTACTAACCACGCGGTCTCCTTTAAAAGGGCGAAGAAACCTAAAAAAAAAAAATAACGTTTTTGCCGGCGCTTCGGTATCCGTAAACTCATGTAGTCTCGGTACCCCTTGGCTTAGCTGTCTCTAAGGGCTGGGCCGATCCTCTCTCGGTGGACCCCCCCCCCCCTCCCCCGGCCTCCCGCCTACCTGAAAGACCCTCCTGTCTTTTACTTGATGGATCCTCCTTCAAGGACCCAACAGACAGACAAGTGGAGCAGCTCGATCGCTCCGCCTTGAGGCCGCGTGTCCCTCTCTCCTTCCGTGTGGATCGCACAGGCATCAGGAATAACAGTTTTCCTCAGGCCCTCACAGAAGTAACAGTTCACATTGCTGCGGCGGTGGAGTACCTCATGCAAGCCTCCCTCGATGCTGCTATGCGCAGTTTTTGCCGCCTCGAATACCATAGCCATCCGTAAGGCCCTCTGGTTCCGATAATGGAGAGCGAACTCTGTCCCTTAGAAGCCTCTCACAGTACTCCTTTCCAGACCAATGGCTTGGCGATCGTCTGCACAGGCTCTTTTTTTCTGACGCCATGGGAGGGAAAGAGTACCTCCCTCCCCCAACTCTAGCCCAGGATGTTTTTTAATAGACACGCAGGGCCTGACCTTCTGAGCCCTCCCCAGGTCCACCTCGTCCTGGCAGTCTATACAAAGACCGAGGAGTCTCGTCCTCCTCCATCTGGGCTGCCGCCTCAGACCACAAATGGGTGCGAGACCTTGTGTCTTCGGTTACCACATTGAATTCCGGACCCGATCCCCGGGTTGGTCTTTTTCTCTCAAACCCCCCAAAGGCTCCAAAACACCATGAGGCCTTCTCCTCAGCAATCCACTCCTCCAAACGGCGGGGGTGATAGTACATGTTCCGGATGACGAGATGGTCAAGGCCTTCTATTCCAACCTCTTTGTGGTCCCCAAAAAAGGACGGGTCAGTTCGACTCATCCTGGACCTCTAACACCTGAGAAAACATGTGCACGTAAGGAGACTCAGAATGGAGTTCCTAGGGTCCATTATTACCTCTATGGTCGAAGGAGAATTCATTGCTTCAATAGCTATCAGGGACGCGTACCTGCACATACCCATCGCCCCAGCTCACCAAAAGTTCCTCCGCTTCACGGTTCAGGACTTCTTTTTTCATTTGTAACCCTACCCTCGGCCCTGCCACAGCACCAAGGGTCTTCACCAAGGTCATGGTGGCTGCCATGAGTGCCCTTCACGCCAGGAGATTGGCTGTTCTGCCTTGCTTGGATGACCTCCTCATCAAGGGCTCAACCAGCGTGCAGATCTCTGTGGGCTCTCTATCCCGCTTAGGGTGGCTTCTGACTCCAGTCAAATCATCCCCGCTCCCGTCAAAATCCGTCACCTCCCTGGGCATGTTCCTGGACAGCCTTCGGGGCTTGATATTGCTCCCTCAAAACAAGGTGACCGCTCTACAACAAGCGGTACACTGCCTTCTACTCTTGTACTCCTCTCGCTCCATACGATTCAGTATGAGAGTGCTAGGTAGGATAGCGGCGGCTATAGAGGCAGTGCCGCTCGCTTAGCCACACACCGACTGCAGCTTGCGCTTCTAGCTGACTGGGACAAGAGCCCCCTTTTCCCTGGATGAATTTTTTCACCTGACTCCTTCAGTCAGGTATGTGCTTTGCTGGTGGCTTCGGCCCTCTTCCATATTGAGAAGGAGATTTTCTCTCCCAAGTGGACTGGATACTCCTGACCACGGATGCCAGCCTCTTAGGCTGGGGAGCAGTGTACTGGCTCCACACCGCTTGAGGACGTTGGATGCCCCAGGAGTCTTCCCTTCCCAGAAATCATCCTGAAAGTCAGCGCGATCTTTCTCGCGCTCAGGTCGTTCCTCCATCTGCTAGCAGGTCGTCTGAGTCGAGTCCAATTTGACAATGCAACAGCTGTGGCCTATGTCAATCGGCAGGGAGGTACCAGCAGCAAGACAGCTTATCTCAAGGTCCTCAGGATCCTCACCTGGGCCGAATCGACTGGGTTTGTGATTTCACCGGTACACATACCGGGAGTAGAGAACTGGGCGGCGGACCTTCTAAGTCGCCAAGGCCTAGCCGCCGGAGAGTGGTTTCTCCACCCAGAAGTGTTCTCACACATCTGCTCTCGCCGGGGTACGCCGGACGTGGGTTTAATGGGCTCAAGGTTGAACGCAAAGGTACCCGCGTTCTTAGCCAGGTCACGTGATCAACAGTCCATCAGCGCGGATGCTCTACTCTCCTGAAGTCGCTTCTGTCTACCTTACAGGTTTTTCGGTACAATTGCTCATGGCGCCTCTTAAGCATCCCAGACCTGCTGACCCAAGGCCCATTTCCCATCAGAACTCCAGAGCCCTTAAGATGACGACCTGGCCATTGAGACCTGGACTTTAAAAAGAGCGAGATTCTCTCCCGCGGTCATCTACACCATGATCAGTGCCCGAAAGCCGGCCTTCATCCTGTATTTGCCACCGCACATGGAAAAGTTCCTTTCCCGGTGCAGGGAATCCAATGTCCAACCTATGCCTCTGGCGATCCCCAGAATCTTTGTTTTCTTTTTTGCAGTCAGGTTGCAAAAGGGGTTGGCCCTCAGCTCCCTTAAGGGGTAGGTTTCATCTTTCTCAATATTCTATCAATGCCGGCTAGCTTGCAATCCGCAAGTCCAGATTTTCCTCCAGGGCGTTTCCCATCTAGTCCCACCGTACAAATGGTCGCTGGACCCATGGGACCTCAATCTCATTCTGGACGGTCTCCAGAGGACCCCCTTTGAACCTCTTAAGGAATCTTCTCTTGCTCTTCTCACCTGGAAGGTAACATTCTTAGTGGCGATTACGTCCATCAGACAAGTTTTGGAACTGGCAGCACTCTCTTGCCGCGAACCCTTTCTGATCTTTCATCAGGGTAAGGTAGTTCTACCCAGTCCCCCCTCCTTTTCCGGATTTTCTTCCAAAGGTTACTTCCCCGTTTCATTTGAACGAGGACATTGTTCTGCCTTTCTTTTTGTCCACACCCAGTCCATAGGGTGGAAAGGTCTCTACATTCGCTAGACCTTATGAGGGCTCTCCGATATTACATACCCAGGACAGCCTCTTTAGGAACATGGACTCCTTGTTCGTCATTCCTGAAAGGCCTAAGAAAGGACAGGCAGCTTCATAGGCAACGCTGGCTCGCTGGATTCGCTCTGCGATCCAGGAGGTCTACCACTTGCAACTCAAGCCCATTCCTAGTGGGCTGCGGACTCCTTCCACGCGAGCAGTTAGCGCCTCTTGGGCCATCAGGCTTCAGTGGAACAGAGGTGGAAGGCCGCGACCTGGTCTAGCCTGCATATTGTTTCAAAGCATTACCGAGTTCATACCCAGGCTTCGGCTGAGGCGAACCTAGGTAGGAAAATTCTGGAAATGACAGTGGAGCACCTATCTCAGTAGGCGCTCCTGGCTATCTGGGACTGGTTCCTAGTCCTTGGGTTGCATTGTTTATTGTTTACCCACCCAGGGACTGCTTTAGGACGTCCCATGGTCCTGTGTCCCCCAATGAGGCGTTAGAGAAAAACAGATTTTTGTGTACTCACCGTAACATCGTTTTCTCTTAGCCATCATTGGGGGACACAGCACCCTCCCTGTTGCCCTGTTGGGCCTTAGTTTTTTCTCTTAGTACCTTTTTGTTATGAGCATTCCCTCGTGTTTTTTGTTACTTGTTCTCCTACTGCTTGTGTACTAAAACTGAAGTAGCCTGGCTGGGCCAGGGGGTGTATACTACAGGGGAGGAGCTAACATCTTTGCATCTACTTAGTGTCCAACTATGGATAAGCAGCATAACACCCATGGTCCTATGTCCCCCAATGATGGCTAAGAGAAAACGATTTTACGGTGAGTACACAAAAATCCGTTTTTTTTGCCCCCAAAAAAGCATAAAAGACTGTCCAGCACATCCACTAGGTACTTTGAACAGGTGCACGCTGAAAATGTTACAAAAAAATATGCACAGCAGCAGTCAGAAAAACTAAAATATGCAAATTCGTGTAATCACGGCAGCCTACAACAAGGTGTATCTCTTTTTGCCGGGACCCTATCCTAATACGCCTTTATCTGGGTTAAATAACCTACATGTAATGGACAGGTAGCATCCAGCTAAATAAAAAGCTCAGGCTGGAGTGCGGAGGAGTGTTCTGTCAGAAAGGAATGTAATACTAATATAAAAAGACTGACCAGCACATCCAATAGGTGTGAAAAGTTGCACGCTGAAAATTCAACAAAGTTGCAAAAATTTTCTGCATGCACCTGTTTATGACTGAGCACTCTGCCCTCCAGACTGAACGTTTTCATTTAACTGGATCCAACCTGCCCATTTCATGTAGTTTTTTTTTAGCCCAGATGCAGGAGTTTTTGGAATGAGTCCCGGCAAAAATAGGTATGCCTTGTCGTCGGTTATTGGCCCTTCCCAGCTTAAAAATAGCAGGCTGCAGCCACCCCAGAAGTGGCACATCCTTTAGATGCACCAATCCTGGCTCTTCTCCCCTGCTCATCCCGTTGTCCTGGTGTGGTGGCAAACGGGTTAATATAAGGGGTTGATACCAGCTCTAATGTTACCTTGCATCAAGCCCTGGGGTTAGTAATGTTACAGCATCTATCAGATACCCGACATCACTAACCTAGTGAATAATAATAAAAAAAATTAGACTACAAATATGTTTTTTATTTGAAAACACATTCCCTTTTTCACCAATTTATTAAAAAAAAGTCTGATGCCTTGTAATCCATTTTGGAGGTCCCACGACAACTCTGTGTTCCAGGATATGAAGGCGCAGGGAACGTATTCAACATTTCTTCGTCGCTCCATTGGGAGACCCAGACGATTGGGTGTATAGCTACTGCCTCCGGAGGCCACACAAAGCATTACACTAAAAAGTGTAAGGCCCCTCCCCTTCTGGCTATACACCCCCAGTGGGATCACTGGCTCACCAGTTTTCGGCTTTGTGCGAAGGAGGTCAGACATCCACGCATAGCTCCACTGTTTAGTCAGCAGTAGCTGCTGACTATATCGGATGGAAGAAAAGAGGGCCCATATGGGGCCCCCAGCATGCTCCCTTCTCACCCCACTGGTGGTTTGTAAGGTTGAGGTACCTATTGCTGGTACGGCGGCTGGAGCCCACATGCTGTTTTCCTTCCCCATCCCCCTGAGGGGCTCTGAGGAAGTGGGATCTTACCGGCCCCAAAGCCCTGAGGCCGGGCTCCATCCACAGACCCATTGAACCTGCTGGATGTGGAGCGGGAGTGCCGTTCAGGGACATGGCCCTGCACCATTCAGGTACTCTGTGTCCCCGTACACACAGGCACAGCACACTCCAGACTTGCTGGGTGTGCTAGTGCGCCGGGGACAGTAAAGGGTTACAGTCACTGCAGCCTAGCTGAGTGACTTTATTTATTGGGAACTACCGCGCCGGACGCTCCGGGAGCGGCGGCGCGGCTGGGACTTGTAGTGCGCCGGGGACTTAGCGCCGACCGCGCATTTACGGCGGCGGCGCTTATAAATCCAGTCCCCGGCTTTTGCGGCCTAGCTCCGCTTCGTTCCCGCCCCCACCCTGTCAATCAGGGTAGGGGAGAGACGCTGTACAATCAGCAGCGCCGAGGGCTGGAGCCTTATTTACATGCTCCAGCCCTCTCACTGGACACTGTGGGACGCCGGTTTCCCGCTCTGACTTGGGGCACGCCCACGGCCCGCCCCTACTCACACGAGCTGGAGAAGGACGCCGGCAGCCATTACTGCAGTCCGAGCTGAGAGAACGGACTCTGGGCAACCAGGCACAGGACTAGGGCGACCACACACCCGCTTATAGGCGGGCGGTAAGCGGCACCTGAAGTGCTGACACTAAATACCGCAGTTTGTCCATTTGTATTTTATGCTTACACTGCATAGGTCGCTATTTTGGGCTATATGCCCTCTTAGATGGCGACACATCAGCAGCAGGAAGGCATGGGTGCTAAGGCACAGGCTTTCTATGCTGCTTGTATTGCACGTACTGAAGTGTTCATGTGTATTTATGCTTGTATGCTATACACTGCACTGTACGGTCGCTAGTCTTGGCTATATTCGCCATACAATGGCTAGACTACAGCAGCAGAAAAGCAAGGGTGCTGAGGCACAGGTTTTTTTCTATGCTGCTTGTATTGCAGGTGTTGCAGTGTTCATTTGTACTTATGCTTGTATGCTATACATTGCACTGTATGGTCGCTATTCTGGGCTATATTCCCCTAGACGGCTAGTCTACAGCAGCAGAAAAGCAGGCTTTCTATGCTGCTTGTATTGCATGTGCTGCAGTGTTCATTTGTACTTTATGCTTGTATGATATACATTGCACTGTACGGTCGCCATTCTGGCTCTATAAGTCGGCAGCAGCATATAAGCAACACAGGCTTTCGATGCTGTTTTTACTGCATGTGATACTGTTCCACGGCACTGAACCCCATTGTGTGCAATGCTCCCCTGTAGCACTTGGTCAGCCGGGGTCTCTACTTGACGTGGCCAAAAGAACCACCTCTCAACCCTGTCCAAGGACAGGGACGGAGTTGCAATGGGATAGAGACTTGCAGTCCGGACAGGCCATGGGCAATCTGGATCATTGCTCCCTGGCCACCCTCATTTGGAATAAAATCGGTGCTCCGGGGGGGGTCCCAGGAAAACTCTCTGTATGATGAGGCAGACGTAGCTCATCAGGACTTTGATCCTGACACCGCTCTCACTCCGGATACACCGGATGGTGACGCCATAAGGACTGATCCTATAGCGTCCATCAATGGAATGTTGGATCTTTTCTCCCTCAGCTCCCCCAGGGGAGGAGTCAGCTTCACAGCAGGAGAAGTCCCATTTTCAGTAGCTCAAACGTATATTGAGTATTGTTCTGGCCACGCTGTCTTCAGAGAAGCAGTCCAGGAACACCACGCTTCCCAGATAAGCGTTTTCTCCAAACGTATTAAGGATACACGTTATCACTTTCCCCCTGACGTGGTCAGGCGTTGGACCCAGGGTCCAAAGGGGGATTCTCCAATCTCCAGGCTTGCGGCTAGAGCCATAGTTGCAGTGGAGATGGGACTTCACTTACAGATGCCATTGACAGACAGATGGACTCTGGTTGAAATCTGTCTATGAGGCTATCGGCGTGTCGGTTGCTCCGGCATTCACAGCCGTATGGGCACCCTAAGCTTTTCAGCTGTTCTTGCGCAGCTGGTCTTGAGCACATGTACATCTGTGCCGCAGGGGCGTCCGTAACCTCGCAATGTCTGCATTGCGACTTACCCTATTAATGCTGTCCTGGAAGGACAGTCGAGGTTTCGGTCCTTCCCAGGCTCGGGCAGGTCCCAATTGTCCTCGTCCAAAACGGCTGAAAAGCCTCAGAGGGGCTCAGCTTCCGGCCGGGCTCAATCACGCCCAAGGAAGGCAGCCGGAGGAACCGCTACCAAGGCGGTCTCCTCATGACTCTCAGCTCTCTCATCTCTCCGCATCCGCGGTTGATGGCAGACTCGCTCGCCTTTGGCGACATTTAGCTGCCACAGGTCACAGACCGGTGGGTGGGGGACAGTGTGCCCACGTGCACAGGACAGAGTTCTGTTCTCGTCCTCCGACTCGATTCTTCAGAACGTCCCCACCTCCCCACCGAGCAGATGCTCTTCTGCAGGCAGAAGGAGTGGTAATCCCGGTTCCTCTTCAGGAACAAGACACGGTTTTTCTCCAAACTGGTTGTGGTGCCAAAAAAGGATGGCTCTTTCCGTTCCGTTCTGGACCTAAAACTGCTCAACAAGCACGTGGAGGCCAGGCGGTTCCGGATGATACCCTCCGCTCCGTCATTGCCTCAATGTCTCAAGGACTAGCATCAATAGACATCAAAGATGCTTATCTCCACGTGCCGATTGCTACAGAGCACCAATGTTGTTCTACGTTTCGTGATAGGAAACGACCATCTTCAGTTCGTAGCTCTGCCATTCGGGCTGGCG
>NW_027445177.1:0-91988 GCF_048569485.1 Anomaloglossus baeobatrachus | reverse complement strand
TAAAAATGGCTTTAAAATGGATTTGGAGCATGGAGACGATTATCTCGGGATTGCAAGTTAACCAAACAAAACTTTTAGTGGATTTCTACTTATTTTATTAAATATCATCTCCACCAAACAAGACAAGCTTGCATCTGTTATAGTTTTGGAGAAAAATGTGTTCATTTCATGTATGCGCGAAATGCCTTAAAAATGGCTTTAAAATGGATTTGGAGCATGGAGACGATTATCTCGGGATTGCAAGATAACCAAACAAAACTTTTAGTGGATTTCTACTTATTTTATTAAATATCATCTCCACCAAACAGGACAAGCTTGCATGTGTTATAGTTTTGGAGAAAAATGTGTTCATTTCATGTATGCGCAAAATGCCTTTGAAATGGCTTTAAAATGGATTTGGAGCATGGAGACGATTATCTCGGGATTGCAAGATAACCAAACAAAACTTTTAGTGGATTTCTACTTATTTTATTAAATATCATCTCCACCAAACAGGACAAGCTTGCATCTGTTATAGTTTTGGAGAAAAATGTGTTCATTTCATGTATGCGCGAAATGCCTTAAAAATGGCTTTAAAATGGATTTGGAGCATGGAGACGATTATCTCGGGATTGCAAGATAACCAAACAAAACTTTTAGTGGATTTCTACTTATTTTATTAAATATCATCTCCACCAAACAAGACAAGCTTGCATCTGTTATAGTTTTGGAGAAAAATGTGTTCATTTCATGTATGCGCGAAATGCCTTAAAAATGGCTTTAAAATGGATTTGGAGCATGGAGACGATTATCTCGGGATTGCAAGATAACCAAACAAAACTTTTAGTGGATTTCTACTTATTTTATTAAATATCATCTCCACCAAACAGGACAAGCTTGCATGTGTTATAGTTTTGGAGAAAAATGTGTTCATTTCATGTATGCGCAAAATGCCTTTGAAATGGCTTTAAAATGGATTTGGAGCATGGAGACGATTATCTCGGGATTGCAAGATAACCAAACAAAACTTTTAGTGGATTTCTACTTATTTTATTAAATATCATCTCCACCAAACAGGACAAGCTTGCATCTGTTATAGTTTTGGAGAAAAATGTGTTCATTTCATGTATGCGCGAAATGCCTTAAAAATGGCTTTAAAATGGATTTGGAGCATGGAGACGATTATCTCGGGATTGCAAGATAACCAAACAAAAATTTTAGTGGATTTCTACTTATTTTATTAAATATCATCTCCACCAAACAGGACAAGCTTGCATCTGTTATAGTTTTGGAGAAAAATGTGTTCATTTCATGTATGCGCGAAATGCCTTAAAAATGGCTTTAAAATGGATTTGGAGCATGGAGACGATTATCTCGGGATTGCAAGATAACCAAACAAAACTTTTAGTGGATTTCTACTTATTTTATTAAATATCATCTCCACCAAACAAGACAAGCTTGCATCTGTTATAGATTTGGAGAAAAATGTGTTCATTTCATGTATGCGCGAAATGCCTTAAAAATGGCTTTAAAATGGATTTGGAGCATGGAGACGATTATCTCGGGATTGCAAGATAACCAAACAAAAATTTTAGTGGATTTCTACTTATTTTATTAAATATCATCTCCACCAAACAGGACAAGCTTGCATCTGTTATAGTTTTGGAGAAAAATGTGTTCATTTCATGTATGCGCGAAATGCCTTAAAAATGGCTTTAAAATGGATTTGGAGCATGGAGACGATTATCTCGGGATTGCAAGATAACCAAACAAAACTTTTAGTGGATTTCTACTTATTTTATTAAATATCATCTCCACCAAACAAGACAAGCTTGCATCTGTTATAGATTTGGAGAAAAATGTGTTCATTTCATGTATGCGCGAAATGCCTTAAAAATGGCTTTAAAATGGATTTGGAGCATGGAGACGATTATCTCGGGATTGCAAGATAACCAAACAAAACTTTTAGTGGATTTCTACTTATTTTATTAAATATCATCTCCACCAAACAGGACAAGCTTGCATCTGTTATAGTTTTGGAGAAAAATGTGTTCATTTCATGTATGCGCGAAATGCCTTAAAAATGGCTTTAAAATGGATTTGGAGCATGGAGACGATTATCTCGGGATTGCAAGATAACCAAACAAAACTTTTAGTGGATTTCTACTTATTTTATTAAATATCATCTCCACCAAACAGGACAAGCTTGCATCTGTTATAGTTTTGGAGAAAAATGTGTTCATTTCATGTATGCGCGAAATGCCTTAAAAATGGCTTTAAAATGGATTTGGAGCATGGAGACGATTATCTCGGGATTGCAATATAACCAAACAAAACTTTTAGTGGATTTCTACTTATTTTATTAAATATCATCTCCACCAAACAGGACAAGCTTGCATCTGTTATAGTTTTGGAGAAAAATGTGTTCATTTCATGTATGCGCGAAATGCCTTAAAAATGGCTTTAAAATGGATTTGGAGCATGGAGACGATTATCTCGGGATTGCAAGATAACCAAACAAAAATTTTAGTGGATTTCTACTTATTTTATTAAATATCATCTCCACCAAACAGGACAAGCTTGCATCTGTTTTCGTTTTGGAGAAAAATGTGTTCATTTCATGTATGCGCGAAATGCCTTAAAAATGGCTTTAAAATGGATTTGGAGCATGGAGACGATTATCTCGGGATTGCAAGATAACCAAACAAAACTTTTAGTGGATTTCTACTTATTTTATTAAATATCATCTCCACCAAACAGGACAAGCTTGCATCTGTTATAGTTTTGGAGAAAAATGTGTTCATTTCATGTATGCGCGAAATGCCTTAAAAATGGCTTTAAAATGGATTTGGAGCATGGAGACGATTATCTCGGGATTGCAAGATAACCAAACAAAACTTTTAGTGGATTTCTACTTATTTTATTAAATATCATCTCCACCAAACAAGAGAAGCTTGCATCTGTTATAGTTTTGGAGAAAAATGTGTTCATTTCATGTATGCGCGAAATGCCTTAAAAATGGCTTTAAAATGGATTTGGAGCATGGAGACGATTATCTCGGGATTGCAAGATAACCAAACAAAACTTTTAGTGGATTTCTACTTATTTTATTAAATATCATCTCCACCAAACAGGACAAGCTTGCATCTGTTATAGTTTTGGAGAAAAATGTGTTCATTTCATGTATGCGCGAAATGCCTTAAAAATGGCTTTAAAATGGATTTGGAGCATGGAGACGATTATCTCGGGATTGCAAGATAACCAAACAAAACTTTTAGTGGATTTCTACTTATTTTATTAAATATCATCTCCACTAAACAGGACAAGCTTGCATCTGTTATAGTTTTGAAGAAAAATGTGTTCATTTCATGTATGCGCGAAATGCCTTAAAAATGGCTTTAAAATGGATTTGGAGCATGGAGACGATTATCTCGGGATTGCAATATAACCAAACAAAACTTTTAGTGGATTTCTACTTATTTTATTAAATATCATCTCCACCAAACAGGACAAGCTTGCATCTGTTATAGTTTTGGAGAAAAATGTGTTCATTTCATGTATGCGCGAAATGCCTTAAAAATGGCTTTAAAATGGATTTGGAGCATGGAGACGATTATCTCGGGATTGCAAGATAACCAAACAAAAATTTCAGTGGATTTCTACTTATTTTATTAAATATCATCTCCACCAAACAGGACAAGCTTGCATCTGTTATAGTTTTGGAGAAAAATGTGTTCATTTCATGTATGCGCGAAATGCCTTAAAAATGGCTTTAAAATGGATTTGGAGCATGGAGACGATTATCTCGGGATTGCAAGATAACCAAACAAAAATTTTAGTGGATTTCTACTTATTTTATTAAATATCATCTCCACCAAACAGGACAAGCTTGCATCTGTTATAGTTTTGGAGAAAAATGTGTTCATTTCATGTATGCGCGAAATGCCTTAAAAATGGCTTTAAAATGGATTTGGAGCATGGAGACGATTATCTCGGGATTGCAAGATAACCAAACAAAACTTTTAGTGGATTTCTACTTATTTTATTAAATATCATCTCCACCAAACAGGACAAGCTTGCCTCTGTTATAGTTTTGGAGAAAAATGTGTTCATTTCATGTATGCGCGAAATGCCTTAAAAATGGCTTTAAAATGGATTTGGAGCATGGAGACGATTATCTCGGGATTGCAATATAACCAAACAAAACTTTTAGTGGATTTCTACTTATTTTATTAAATATCATCTCCACCAAACAGGACAAGCTTGCATCTGTTATAGTTTTGGAGAAAAATGTGTTCATTTCATGTATGCGCGAAATGCCTTAAAAATGGCTTTAAAATGGATTTGGAGCATGGAGACGATTATCTCGGGATTGCAAGATAACCAAACAAAAATTTTAGTGGATTTCTACTTATTTTATTAAATATCATCTCCACCAAACAGGACAAGCTTGCATCTGTTATAGTTTTGGAGAAAAATGTGTTCATTTCATGTATGCGCGAAATGCCTTAAAAATGGCTTTAAAATGGATTTGGAGCATGGAGACGATTATCTCGGGATTGCAAGATAACCAAACAAAACTTTTAGTGGATTTCTACTTATTTTATTAAATATCATCTCCACCAAACAAGACAAGCTTGCATCTGTTATAGATTTGGAGAAAAATGTGTTCATTTCATGTATGCGCGAAATGCCTTAAAAATGGCTTTAAAATGGATTTGGAGCATGGAGACGATTATCTCGGGATTGCAAGATAACCAAACAAAAATTTTAGTGGATTTCTACTTATTTTATTAAATATCATCTCCACCAAACAGGACAAGCTTGCATCTGTTATAGTTTTGGAGAAAAATGTGTTCATTTCATGTATGCGCGAAATGCCTTAAAAATGGCTTTAAAATGGATTTGGAGCATGGAGACGATTATCTCGGGATTGCAAGATAACCAAACAAAACTTTTAGTGGATTTCTACTTATTTTATTAAATATCATCTCCACCAAACAAGACAAGCTTGCATCTGTTATAGATTTGGAGAAAAATGTGTTCATTTCATGTATGCGCGAAATGCCTTAAAAATGGCTTTAAAATGGATTTGGAGCATGGAGACGATTATCTCGGGATTGCAAGATAACCAAACAAAACTTTTAGTGGATTTCTACTTATTTTATTAAATATCATCTCCACCAAACAGGACAAGCTTGCATCTGTTATAGTTTTGGAGAAAAATGTGTTCATTTCATGTATGCGCGAAATGCCTTAAAAATGGCTTTAAAATGGATTTGGAGCATGGAGACGATTATCTCGGGATTGCAAGATAACCAAACAAAACTTTTAGTGGATTTCTACTTATTTTATTAAATATCATCTCCACCAAACAGGACAAGCTTGCATCTGTTATAGTTTTGGAGAAAAATGTGTTCATTTCATGTATGCGCGAAATGCCTTAAAAATGGCTTTAAAATGGATTTGGAGCATGGAGACGATTATCTCGGGATTGCAAGATAACCAAACAAAACTTTTAGTGGATTTCTACTTATTTTATTAAATATCATCTCCACCAAACAGGACAAGCTTGCATCTGTTATAGTTTTGGAGAAAAATGTGTTCATTTCATGTATGCGCGAAATGCCTTAAAAATGGCTTTAAAATAGATTTGGAGCATGGAGACGATTATCTCGGGATTGCAAGATAACCAAACAAAACTTTTAGTGGATTTCTACTTATTTTATTAAATATCATCTCCACCAAACAGGACAAGCTTGCATCTGTTATAGTTTTGGAGAAAAATGTGTTCATTTCATGTATGCGCGAAATGCCTTAAAAATGGCTTTAAAATGGATTTGGAGCATGGAGACGATTATCTCGGGATTGCAATATAACCAAACAAAACTTTTAGTGGATTTCTACTTATTTTATTAAATATCATCTCCACCAAACAGGACAAGCTTGCATCTGTTATAGTTTTGGAGAAAAATGTGTTCATTTCATGTATGCGCGAAATGCCTTAAAAATGGCTTTAAAATGGATTTGGAGCATGGAGACGATTATCTCGGGATTGCAAGATAACCAAACAAAACTTTTAGTGGATTTCTACTTATTTTATTAAATATCATCTCCACCAAACAGGACAAGCTTGCATCTGTTATAGTTTTGGAGAAAAATGTGTTCATTTCATGTATGCGCGAAATGCCTTAAAAATGGCTTTAAAATGGATTTGGAGCATGGAGACGATTATCTCGGGATTGCAAGATAACCAAACAAAACTTTTAGTGGATTTCTACTTATTTTATTAAATATCATCTCCACCAAACAGGACAAGCTTGCATCTGTTATAGTTTTGGAGAAAAATGTGTTCATTTCATGTATGCGCGAAATGCCTTAAAAATGGCTTTAAAATGGATTTGGAGCATGGAGACGATTATCTCGGGATTGCAAGATAACCAAACAAAACATTTAGTGGATTTCTACTTATTTTATTAAATATCATCTCCACCAAACAGGACAAGCTTGCATCTGTTATAGTTTTGGAGAAAAATGTGTTCATTTCATGTATGCGCGAAATGCCTTAAAAATGGCTTTAAAATGGATTTGGAGCATGGAGACGATTATCTCGGGATTGCAAGATAACCAAACAAAACTTTTAGTGGATTTCTACTTATTTTATTAAATATCATCTCCACCAAACAGGACAAGCTTGCATCTGTTATAGTTTTGGAGAAAAATGTGTTCATTTCATGTATGCGCGAAATGCCTTAAAAATGGCTTTAAAATGGATTTGGAGCATGGAGACGATTATCTCGGGATTGCAAGATAACCAAACAAAACTTTTAGTGGATTTCTACTTATTTTATTAAATATCATCTCCACCAAACAGGACAAGCTTGCATCTGTTATAGTTTTGGAGAAAAATGTGTTCATTTCATGTATGCGCGAAATGCCTTAAAAATGGCTTTAAAATGGATTTGGAGCATGGAGACGATTATCTCGGGATTGCAAGATAACCAAACAAAACTTTTAGTGGATTTCTACTTATTTTATTAAATATCATCTCCACCAAACAAGACAAGCTTGCATCTGTTATAGTTTTGGAGAAAAATGTGTTCATTTCATGTATGCGCGAAATGCCTTAAAAATGGCTTTAAAATGGATTTGGAGCATGGAGACGATTATCTCGGGATTGCAAGATAACCAAACAAAACTTTTAGTGGATTTCTACTTATTTTATTAAATATCATCTCCACCAAACAGGACAAGCTTGCATCTGTTATAGTTTTGGAGAAAAATGTGTTCATTTCATGTATGCGCGAAATGCCTTAAAAATGGCTTTAAAATGGATTTGGAGCATGGAGACGATTATCTCGGGATTGCAAGATAACCAAACAAAAATTTTAGTGGATTTCTACTTATTTTATTAAATATCATCTCCACCAAACAGGACAAGCTTGCATCTGTTTTCGTTTTGGAGAAAAATGTGTTCATTTCATGTATGCGCGAAATGCCTTAAAAATGGCTTTAAAATGGATTTGGAGCATGGAGACGATTATCTCGGGATTGCA
The DNA here is from genome assembly GCF_048569485.1 of Anomaloglossus baeobatrachus. Lineage (NCBI taxonomy): Eukaryota > Metazoa > Chordata > Amphibia > Anura > Aromobatidae > Anomaloglossus > Anomaloglossus baeobatrachus. The sequence goes on along the minus strand of NW_027445177.1, from coordinate 84,453 downwards.
AGATAACCAAACAAAACTTTTAGTGGATTTCTACTTATTTTATTAAATATCATCTCCACCAAACAGGACAAGCTTGCATCTGTTATAGTTTTGGAGAAAAATGTGTTCATTTCATGTATGCGCGAAATGCCTTAAAAATGGCTTTAAAATGGATTTGGAGCATGGAGACGATTATCTCGGGATTGCAAGATAACCAAACAAAACTTTTAGTGGATTTCTACTTATTTTATTAAATATCATCTCCACCAAACAAGAGAAGCTTGCATCTGTTATAGTTTTGGAGAAAAATGTGTTCATTTCATGTATGCGCGAAATGCCTTAAAAATGGCTTTAAAATGGATTTGGAGCATGGAGACGATTATCTCGGGATTGCAAGATAACCAAACAAAACTTTTAGTGGATTTCTACTTATTTTATTAAATATCATCTCCACCAAACAGGACAAGCTTGCATCTGTTATAGTTTTGGAGAAAAATGTGTTCATTTCATGTATGCGCGAAATGCCTTAAAAATGGCTTTAAAATGGATTTGGAGCATGGAGACGATTATCTCGGGATTGCAAGATAACCAAACAAAACTTTTAGTGGATTTCTACTTATTTTATTAAATATCATCTCCACTAAACAGGACAAGCTTGCATCTGTTATAGTTTTGGAGAAAAATGTGTTCATTTCATGTATGCGCGAAATGCCTTAAAAATGGCTTTAAAATGGATTTGGAGCATGGAGACGATTATCTCGGGATTGCAATATAACCAAACAAAACTTTTAGTGGATTTCTACTTATTTTATTAAATATCATCTCCACCAAACAGGACAAGCTTGCATCTGTTATAGTTTTGGAGAAAAATGTGTTCATTTCATGTATGCGCGAAATGCCTTAAAAATGGCTTTAAAATGGATTTGGAGCATGGAGACGATTATCTCGGGATTGCAAGATAACCAAACAAAAATTTTAGTGGATTTCTACTTATTTTATTAAATATCATCTCCACCAAACAGGACAAGCTTGCATCTGTTATAGTTTTGGAGAAAAATGTGTTCATTTCATGTATGCGCGAAATGCCTTAAAAATGGCTTTAAAATGGATTTGGAGCATGGAGACGATTATCTCGGGATTGCAAGATAACCAAACAAAACTTTTAGTGGATTTCTACTTATTTTATTAAATATCATCTCCACCAAACAAGACAAGCTTGCATCTGTTATAGTTTTGGAGAAAAATGTGTTCATTTCATGTATGCGCGAAATGCCTTAAAAATGGCTTTAAAATGGATTTGGAGCATGGAGACGATTATCTCGGGATTGCAAGATAACCAAACAAAACTTTTAGTGGATTTCTACTTATTTTATTAAATATCATCTCCACCAAACAGGACAAGCTTGCATGTGTTATAGTTTTGGAGAAAAATGTGTTCATTTCATGTATGCGCAAAATGCCTTTGAAATGGCTTTAAAATGGATTTGGAGCATGGAGACGATTATCTCGGGATTGCAAGATAACGAAACAAAACTTTTAGTGGATTTCTACTTATTTTATTAAATATCATCTCCACCAAACAGGACAAGCTTGCATCTGTTATAGTTTTGGAGAAAAATGTGTTCATTTCATGTATGCGCGAAATGCCTTAAAAATGGCTTTAAAATGGATTTGGAGCATGGAGACGATTATCTCGGGATTGCAAGATAACCAAACAAAACTTTTAGTGTATTTCTACTTATTTTATTAAATATCATCTCCACCAAACAGGACAAGCTTGCATCTATTATAGTTTTGGAGAAAAATGTGTTCATTTCATGTATGCGCGAAATGCCTTAAAAATGGCTTTAAAATGGATTTGGAGCATGGAGACGATTATCTCGGGATTGCAATATAACCAAACAAAACTTTTAGTGGATTTCTACTTATTTTATTAAATATCATCTCCACCAAACAGGACAAGCTTGCATCTGTTATAGTTTTGGAGAAAAATGTGTTCATTTCATGTATGCGCGAAATGCCTTAAAAATGGCTTTAAAATGGATTTGGAGCATGGAGACGATTATCTCGGGATTGCAAGATAACCAAACAAAACTTTTAGTGGATTTCTACTTATTTTATTAAATATCATCTCCACCAAACAGGACAAGCTTGCATCTGTTATAGTTTTGGAGAAAAATGTGTTCATTTCATGTATGCGCGAAATGCCTTAAAAATGGCTTTAAAATGGATTTGGAGCATGGAGACGATTATCTCGGGATTGCAAGATAACCAAACAAAACTTTTAGTGGATTTCTACTTATTTTATTAAATATCATCTCCACCAAACAGGACAAGCTTGCATCTGTTATAGTTTTGGAGAAAAATGTGTTCATTTCATGTATGCGCGAAATGCCTTAAAAATGGCTTTAAAATGGATTTGGAGCATGGAGACGATTATCTCGGGATTGCAAGATAACCAAACAAAACTTTTAGTGGATTTCTACTTATTTTATTAAATATCATCTCCACCAAACAGGACAAGCTTGCATCTGTTATAGTTTTGGAGAAAAATGTGTTCATTTCATGTATGCGCGAAATGCCTTAAAAATGGCTTTAAAATGGATTTGGAGCATGGAGACGATTATCTCGGGATTGCAAGATAACCAAACAAAACTTTTAGTGGATTTCTACTTATTTTATTAAATATCATCTCCACCAAACAGGACAAGCTTGCATGTGTTATAGTTTTGGAGAAAAATGTGTTCATTTCATGTATGCGCAAAATGCCTTTGAAATGGCTTTAAAATGGATTTGGAGCATGGAGACGATTATCTTAGGATGGCAATATAAACAAACGAAACTTTTAGTAGATTTCTACTTATTTTATTAAATATTATCTCCACCAAACAGGACAAGCTTGCATCTGTTATAGTTTTGGAGAAAAATGTGTTCATTTCATGTATGCGCGAAATGCCTTAAAAATGGCTTTAAAATGGATTTGGAGCATGGAGACGATTATCTCGGGATTGCAAGATAACCAAACAAAACTTTTAGTGGATTTCTACTTATTTTATTAAATATCATCTCCACCAAACAGGACAAGCTTGCATCTGTTATAGTTTTGGAGAAAAATGTGTTCATTTCATGTATGCGCGAAATGCCTTAAAAATGGCTTTAAAATGGATTTGGAGCATGGAGACGATTATCTCGAGATTGCAAGATAACCAAACAAAACTTTTAGTGGATTTCTACTTATTTTATTAAATATCATCTCCACCAAACAGGACAAGCTTGCATCTGTTATAGTTTTGGAGAAAAATGTGTTCATTTTATGTATGCGCGAAATGCCTTAAAAATGGCTTTAAAATGGATTTGGAGCATGGAGACGATTATCTCGGGATTGCAAGATAACCAAACAAAACTTTTAGTGGATTTCTACTTATTTTATTAAATATCATCTCCACCAAACAGGACAAGCTTGCATCTGTTATAGTTTTGGAGAAAAATGTGTTCATTTCATGTATGCGCGAAATGCCTTAAAAATGGCTTTAAAATGGATTTGGAGCATGGAGACGATTATCTCGGGATTGCAAGATAACCAAACAAAAATTTTAGTGGATTTCTACTTATTTTATTAAATATCATCTCCACCAAACAGGACAAGCTTGCATCTGTTATAGTTTTGGAGAAAAATGTGTTCATTTCATGTATGCGCGAAATGCCTTAAAAATGGCTTTAAAATGGATTTGGAGCATGGAGACGATTATCTCGGGATTGCAAGATAACCAAACAAAACTTTTAGTGGATTTCTACTTATTTTATTAAATATCATCTCCACCAAACAAGACAAGCTTGCATCTGTTATAGTTTTGGAGAAAAATGTGTTCATTTCATGTATGCGCGAAATGCCTTAAAAATGGCTTTAAAATGGATTTGGAGCATGGAGACGATTATCTCGGGATTGCAAGATAACCAAACAAAACTTTTAGTGGATTTCTACTTATTTTATTAAATATCATCTCCACCAAACAGGACAAGCTTGCATGTGTTATAGTTTTGGAGAAAAATGTGTTCATTTCATGTATGCGCAAAATGCCTTTGAAATGGCTTTAAAATGGATTTGGAGCATGGAGACGATTATCTCGGGATTGCAAGATAACGAAACAAAACTTTTAGTGGATTTCTACTTATTTTATTAAATATCATCTCCACCAAACAGGACAAGCTTGCATCTGTTATAGTTTTGGAGAAAAATGTGTTCATTTCATGTATGCGCGAAATGCCTTAAAAATGGCTTTAAAATGGATTTGGAGCATGGAGACGATTATCTCGGGATTGCAAGATAACCAAACAAAACTTTTAGTGTATTTCTACTTATTTTATTAAATATCATCTCCACCAAACAGGACAAGCTTGCATCTATTATAGTTTTGGAGAAAAATGTGTTCATTTCATGTATGCGCGAAATGCCTTAAAAATGGCTTTAAAATGGATTTGGAGCATGGAGACGATTATCTCGGGATTGCAATATAACCAAACAAAACTTTTAGTGGATTTCTACTTATTTTATTAAATATCATCTCCACCAAACAGGACAAGCTTGCATCTGTTATAGTTTTGGAGAAAAATGTGTTCATTTCATGTATGCGCGAAATGCCTTAAAAATGGCTTTAAAATGGATTTGGAGCATGGAGACGATTATCTCGGGATTGCAAGATAACCAAACAAAACTTTTAGTGGATTTCTACTTATTTTATTAAATATCATCTCCACCAAACAGGACAAGCTTGCATCTGTTATAGTTTTGGAGAAAAATGTGTTCATTTCATGTATGCGCGAAATGCCTTAAAAATGGCTTTAAAATGGATTTGGAGCATGGAGACGATTATCTCGGGATTGCAAGATAACCAAACAAAACTTTTAGTGGATTTCTACTTATTTTATTAAATATCATCTCCACCAAACAGGACAAGCTTGCATCTGTTATAGTTTTGGAGAAAAATGTGTTCATTTCATGTATGCGCGAAATGCCTTAAAAATGGCTTTAAAATGGATTTGGAGCATGGAGACGATTATCTCGGGATTGCAAGATAACCAAACAAAACTTTTAGTGGATTTCTACTTATTTTATTAAATATCATCTCCACCAAACAGGACAAGCTTGCATCTGTTATAGTTTTGGAGAAAAATGTGTTCATTTCATGTATGCGCGAAATGCCTTAAAAATGGCTTTAAAATGGATTTGGAGCATGGAGACGATTATCTCGGGATTGCAAGATAACCAAACAAAACTTTTAGTGGATTTCTACTTATTTTATTAAATATCATCTCCACCAAACAGGACAAGCTTGCATGTGTTATAGTTTTGGAGAAAAATGTGTTCATTTCATGTATGCGCAAAATGCCTTTGAAATGGCTTTAAAATGGATTTGGAGCATGGAGACGATTATCTTAGGATGGCAATATAAACAAACGAAACTTTTAGTAGATTTCTACTTATTTTATTAAATATTATCTCCACCAAACAGGACAAGCTTGCATCTGTTATAGTTTTGGAGAAAAATGTGTTCATTTCATGTATGCGCGAAATGCCTTAAAAATGGCTTTAAAATGGATTTGGAGCATGGAGACGATTATCTCGGGATTGCAAGATAACCAAACAAAACTTTTAGTGGATTTCTACTTATTTTATTAAATATCATCTCCACCAAACAGGACAAGCTTGCATCTGTTATAGTTTTGGAGAAAAATGTGTTCATTTCATGTATGCGCGAAATGCCTTAAAAATGGCTTTAAAATGGATTTGGAGCATGGAGACGATTATCTCGAGATTGCAAGATAACCAAACAAAACTTTTAGTGGATTTCTACTTATTTTATTAAATATCATCTCCACCAAACAGGACAAGCTTGCATCTGTTATAGTTTTGGAGAAAAATGTGTTCATTTTATGTATGCGCGAAATGCCTTAAAAATGGCTTTAAAATGGATTTGGAGCATGGAGACGATTATCTCGGGATTGCAAGATAACCAAACAAAACTTTTAGTGGATTTCTACTTATTTTATTAAATATCATCTCCACCAAACAGGACAAGCTTGCATCTGTTATAGTTTTGGAGAAAAATGTGTTCATTTCATGTATGCGCGAAATGCCTTAAAAATGGCTTTAAAATGGATTTGGAGCATGGAGACGATTATCTCGGGATTGCAAGATAACCAAACAAAACTTTTAGTGGATTTCTACTTATTTTATTAAATATCATCTCCACCAAACAGGACGAGCTTGCATCTGTTATAGTTTTGGAGAAAAATGTGTTCATTTCATGTATGCGCGAAATGCCTTAAAAATGGCTTTAAAATGGATTTGGAGCATGGAGACGATTATCTCGGGATTGCAATATAACCAAACAAAACTTTTAGTGGATTTCTACTTATTTTATTAAATATCATCTCCACCAAACAGGACAAGCTTGCATCTGTTATAGTTTTGGAGAAAAATGTGTTCATTTCATGTATGCGCGAAATGCCTTAAAAATGGCTTTAAAATGGATTTGGAGCATGGAGACGATTATCTCGGGATTGCAAGATAACCAAACAAAACTTTTAGTGGATTTCTACTTATTTTATTAAATATCATCTCCACCAAACAGGACAAGCTTGCATCTGTTATAGTTTTGGAGAAAAATGTGTTCATTTCATGTATGCGCGAAATGCCTTAAAAATGGCTTTAAAATGGATTTGGAGCATGGAGACGATTATCTCGGGATTGCAAGATAACCAAACAAAACTTTTAGTGGATTTCTACTTTTTTTATTAAATATCATCTCCACCAAACAGGACAAGCTTGCATCTGTTATAGTTTTGGAGAAAAATGTGTTCATTTCATGTATGCGCGAAATGCCTTAAAAATGGCTTTAAAATGGATTTGGAGCATGGAGACGATTATCTCGGGATTGCAAGATAACCAAACAAAGCTTTTTGTGGATTTCTACTTATTTTATTAAATATCATCTCCACCAAACAGGACAAGCTTGCATCTGTTATAGTTTTGGAGAAAAATGTGTTCATTTCATGTATGCGCGAAATGCCTTAAAAATGGCTTTAAAATGGATTTGGAGCATGGAGACGATTATCTCGGGATTGCAATATAACCAAACAAAACTTTTAGTGGATTTCTACTTATTTTATTAAATATCATCTCCACCAAACAGGACAAGCTTGCATCTGTTATAGTTTTGGAGAAAAATGTGTTCATTTCATGTATGCGCGAAATGCCTTAAAAATGGCTTTAAAATGGATTTGGAGCATGGAGACGATTATCTCGGGATTGCAAGATAACCAAACAAAAATTTTAGTGGATTTCTACTTATTTTATTAAATATCATCTCCACCAAACAGGACAAGCTTGCATCTGTTATAGTTTTGGAGAAAAATGTGTTCATTTCATGTATGCGCGAAATGCCTTAAAAATGGCTTTAAAATGGATTTGGAGCATGGAGACGATTATCTCGGGATTGCAAGATAACCAAACAAAACTTTTAGTGGATTTCTACTTATTTTATTAAATATCATCTCCACCAAACAAGACAAGCTTGCATCTGTTATAGATTTGGAGAAAAATGTGTTCATTTCATGTATGCGCGAAATGCCTTAAAAATGGCTTTAAAATGGATTTGGAGCATGGAGACGATTATCTCGGGATTGCAAGATAACCAAACAAAACTTTTAGTGGATTTCTACTTATTTTATTAAATATCATCTCCACCAAACAGGACAAGCTTGCATCTGTTATAGTTTTGGAGAAAAATGTGTTCATTTCATGTATGCGCGAAATGCCTTAAAAATGGCTTTAAAATGGATTTGGAGCATGGAGACGATTATCTCGGGATTGCAAGATAACCAAACAAAACTTTTAGTGGATTTCTACTTATTTTATTAAATATCATCTCCACCAAACAGGACAAGCTTGCATCTGTTATAGTTTTGGAGAAAAATGTGTTCATTTCATGTATGCACGAAATGCCTTAAAAATGGCTTTAAAATGGATTTGGAGCATGGAGACGATTATCTCGGGATTGCAAGATAACCAAACAAAACTTTTAGTGGATTTCTACTTATTTTATTAAATATCATCTCCACCAAACAGGACAAGCTTGCATCTGTTATAGTTTTGGAGAAAAATGTGTTCATTTCATGTATGCGCGAAATGCCTTAAAAATGGCTTTAAAATAGATTTGGAGCATGGAGACGATTATCTCGGGATTGCAAGATAACCAAACAAAACTTTTAGTGGATTTCTACTTATTTTATTAAATATCATCTCCACCAAACAGGACAAGCTTGCATCTGTTATAGTTTTGGAGAAAAATGTGTTCATTTCATGTATGCGCGAAATGCCTTAAAAATGGCTTTAAAATGGATTTGGAGCATGGAGACGATTATCTCGGGATTGCAAGATAACCAAACAAAACTTTTAGTGGATTTCTACTTATTTTATTAAATATCATCTCCACCAAACAGGACAAGCTTGCATCTGTTATAGTTTTGGAGAAAAATGTGTTCATTTCATGTATGCGCGAAATGCCTTAAAAATGGCTTTAAAATGGATTTGGAGCATGGAGACGATTATCTCGGGATTGCAAGATAACCAAACAAAACTTTTAGTGTATTTCTACTTATTTTATTAAATATCATCTCCACCAAACAGGACAAGCTTGCATCTATTATAGTTTTGGAGAAAAATGTGTTCATTTCATGTATGCGCGAAATGCCTTAAAAATGGCTTTAAAATGGATTTGGAGCATGGAGACGATTATCTCGGGATTGCAATATAACCAAACAAAACTTTTAGTGGATTTCTACTTATTTTATTAAATATCATCTCCACCAAACAGGACAAGCTTGCATCTGTTATAGTTTTGGAGAAAAATGTGTTCATTTCATGTATGCGCGAAATGCCTTAAAAATGGCTTTAAAATGGATTTGGAGCATGGAGACGATTATCTCGGGATTGCAAGATAACCAAACAAAACTTTTAGTGGATTTCTACTTATTTTATTAAATATCATCTCCACCAAACAGGACAAGCTTGCATCTGTTATAGTTTTGGAGAAAAATGTGTTCATTTCATGTATGCGCGAAATGCCTTAAAAATGGCTTTAAAATGGATTTGGAGCATGGAGACGATTATCTCGGGATTGCAAGATAACCAAACAAAACTTTTAGTGGATTTCTACTTATTTTATTAAATATCATCTCCACCAAACAGGACAAGCTTGCATCTGTTATAGTTTTGGAGAAAAATGTGTTCATTTCATGTATGCGCGAAATGCCTTAAAAATGGCTTTAAAATGGATTTGGAGCATGGAGACGATTATCTCGGGATTGCAAGATAACCAAACAAAACTTTTAGTGGATTTCTACTTATTTTATTAAATATCATCTCCACCAAACAGGACAAGCTTGCATCTGTTATAGTTTTGGAGAAAAATGTGTTCATTTCATGTATGCGCGAAATGCCTTAAAAATGGCTTTAAAATGGATTTGGAGCATGGAGACGATTATCTCGGGATTGCAAGATAACCAAACAAAACTTTTAGTGGATTTCTACTTATTTTATTAAATATCATCTCCACCAAACAGGACAAGCTTGCATGTGTTATAGTTTTGGAGAAAAATGTGTTCATTTCATGTATGCGCAAAATGCCTTTGAAATGGCTTTAAAATGGATTTGGAGCATGGAGACGATTATCTTAGGATGGCAATATAAACAAACGAAACTTTTAGTAGATTTCTACTTATTTTATTAAATATTATCTCCACCAAACAGGACAAGCTTGCATCTGTTATAGTTTTGGAGAAAAATGTGTTCATTTCATGTATGCGCGAAATGCCTTAAAAATGGCTTTAAAATGGATTTGGAGCATGGAGACGATTATCTCGGGATTGCAAGATAACCAAACAAAACTTTTAGTGGATTTCTACTTATTTTATTAAATATCATCTCCACCAAACAGGACAAGCTTGCATCTGTTATAGTTTTGGAGAAAAATGTGTTCATTTCATGTATGCGCGAAATGCCTTAAAAATGGCTTTAAAATGGATTTGGAGCATGGAGACGATTATCTCGAGATTGCAAGATAAACAAACAAAACTTTTAGTGGATTTCTACTTATTTTATTAAATATCATCTCCACCAAACAGGACAAGCTTGCATCTGTTATAGTTTTGGAGAAAAATGTGTTCATTTTATGTATGCGCGAAATGCCTTAAAAATGGCTTTAAAATGGATTTGGAGCATGGAGACGATTATCTCGGGATTGCAAGATAACCAAACAAAACTTTTAGTGGATTTCTACTTATTTTATTAAATATCATCTCCACCAAACAGGACAAGCTTGCATCTGTTATAGTTTTGGAGAAAAATGTGTTCATTTCATGTATGCGCGAAATGCCTTAAAAATGGCTTTAAAATGGATTTGGAGCATGGAGACGATTATCTCGGGATTGCAAGATAACCAAACAAAACTTTTAGTGGATTTCTACTTATTTTATTAAATATCATCTCCACCAAACAGGACAAGCTTGCATCTGTTATAGTTTTGGAGAAAAATGTGTTCATTTCATGTATGCGCGAAATGCCTTAAAAATGGCTTTAAAATGGATTTGGAGCATGGAGACGATTATCTCGGGATTGCAATATAACCAAACAAAACTTTTAGTGGATTTCTACTTATTTTATTAAATATCATCTCCACCAAACAGGACAAGCTTGCATCTGTTATAGTTTTGGAGAAAAATGTGTTCATTTCATGTATGCGCGAAATGCCTTAAAAATGGCTTTAAAATGGATTTGGAGCATGGAGACGATTATCTCGGGATTGCAAGATAACCAAACAAAACTTTTAGTGGATTTCTACTTATTTTATTAAATATCATCTCCACCAAACAGGACAAGCTTGCATCTGTTATAGTTTTGGAGAAAAATGTGTTCATTTCATGTATGCGCGAAATGCCTTAAAAATGGCTTTAAAATGGATTTGGAGCATGGAGACGATTATCTCGGGATTGCAAGATAACCAAACAAAAATTTTAGTGGATTTCTACTTATTTTATTAAATATCATCTCCACCAAACAGGACAAGCTTGCATCTGTTATAGTTTTGGAGAAAAATGTGTTCATTTCATGTATGCGCGAAATGCCTTAAAAATGGCTTTAAAATGGATTTGGAGCATGGAGACGATTATCTCGGGATTGCAAGATAACCAAACAAAACTTTTAGTGGATTTCTACTTATTTTATTAAATATCATCTCCACCAAACAAGACAAGCTTGCATCTGTTATAGATTTGGAGAAAAATGTGTTCATTTCATGTATGCGCGAAATGCCTTAAAAATGGCTTTAAAATGGATTTGGAGCATGGAGACGATTATCTCGGGATTGCAAGATAACCAAACAAAACTTTTAGTGGATTTCTACTTATTTTATTAAATATCATCTCCACCAAACAGGACAAGCTTGCATCTGTTATAGTTTTGGAGAAAAATGTGTTCATTTCATGTATGCGCGAAATGCCTTAAAAATGGCTTAAAAATGGATTTGGAGCATGGAGACGATTATCTCGGGATTGCAAGATAACCAAACAAAACTTTTAGTGGATTTCTACTTATTTTATTAAATATCATCTCCACCAAACAGGACAAGCTTGCATCTGTTATAGTTTTGGAGAAAAATGTGTTCATTTCATGTATGCGCGAAATGCCTTAAAAATGGCTTTAAAATGGATTTGGAGCATGGAGACGATTATCTCGGGATTGCAAGATAACCAAACAAAACTTTTAGTGGATTTCTACTTATTTTATTAAATATCATCTCCACCAAACAGGACAAGCTTGCATCTGTTATAGTTTTGGAGAAAAATGTGTTCATTTCATGTATGCGCGAAATGCCTTAAAAATGGCTTTAAAATAGATTTGGAGCATGGAGACGATTATCTCGGGATTGCAAGATAACCAAACAAAACTTTTAGTGGATTTCTACTTATTTTATTAAATATCATCTCCACCAAACAGGACAAGCTTGCATCTGTTATAGTTTTGGAGAAAAATGTGTTCATTTCATGTATGCGCGAAATGCCTTAAAAATGGCTTTAAAATGGATTTGGAGCATGGAGACGATTATCTCGGGATTGCAAGATAACCAAACAAAACTTTTAGTGGATTTCTACTTATTTTATTAAATATCATCTCCACCAAACAGGACAAGCTTGCATCTGTTATAGTTTTGGAGAAAAATGTGTTCATTTCATGTATGCGCGAAATGCCTTAAAAATGGCTTTAAAATGGATTTGGAGCATGGAGACGATTATCTCGGGATTGCAATATAACCAAACAAAACTTTTAGTGGATTTCTACTTATTTTATTAAATATCATCTCCACCAAACAGGACAAGATTGCATCTGTTATAGTTTTGGAGAAAAATGTGTTCATTTCATGTATGCGCGAAATGCCTTAAAAATGGCTTTAAAATGGATTTGGAGCATGGAGACGATTATCTCGGGATTGCAAGATAACCAAACAAAACTTTTAGTGGATTTCAACTTATTTTATTAAATATCATCTCCACCAAACAGGACAAGCTTGCATCTGTTATAGTTTTGGAGAAAAATGTGTTCATTTCATGTATGCGCGAAATGCCTTAAAAATGGCTTTAAAATGGATTTGGAGCATGGAGACGATTATCTCGGGATTGCAAGATAACCAAACAAAACTTTTAGTGGATTTCTACTTATTTTATTAAATATCATCTCCACCAAAGAGGACAAGCTTGCATCTGTTATAGTTTTGGAGAAAAATGTGTTCATTTCATGTATGCGCGAAATGCCTTAAAAATGGCTTTAAAATGGATTTGGAGCATGGAGACGATTATCTCGGGATTGCAAGATAACCAAACAAAACTTTTAGTGGATTTCTACTTATTTTATTAAATATCATCTCCACCAAACAAGACAAGCTTGCATCTGTTATAGTTTTGGAGAAAAATGTGTTCATTTCATGTATGCGCGAAATGCCTTAAAAATGGCTTTAAAATGGATTTGGAGCATGGAGACGATTATCTCGGGATTGCAAGATAACCAAACAAAACTTTTAGTGGATTTCTACTTATTTTATTAAATATCATCTCCACCAAACAGGACAAGCTTGCATCTGTTATAGTTTTGGAGAAAAATGTGTTCATTTCATGTATGCGCGAAATGCCTTAAAAATGGCTTTAAAATGGATTTGGAGCATGGAGACGATTATCTCGGGATTGCAAGATAACCAAACAAAACTTTTAGTGGATTTCTACTTATTTTATTAAATATCATCTCCACCAAACAAGACAAGCTTGCATCTGTTATAGTTTTGGAGAAAAATGTGTTCATTTCATGTATGCGCGAAATGCCTTAAAAATGGCTTTAAAATGGATTTGGAGCATGGAGACGATTATCTCGGGATTGCAAGATAACCAAACAAAACTTTTAGTGGATTTCTACTTATTTTATTAAATATCATCTCCACCAAACAGGACAAGCTTGCATCTGTTATAGTTTTGGAGAAAAATGTGTTCATTTCATGTATGCGCGAAATGCCTTAAAAATGGCTTTAAAATGGATTTGGAGCATGGAGACGATTATCTCGGGATTGCAAGATAACCAAACAAAACTTTTAGTGGATTTCTACTTATTTTATTAAATATCATCTCCACCAAACAGGACAAGCTTGCATCTGTTATAGTTTTGGAGAAAAATGTGTTCATTTCATGTATGCGCGAAATGCCTTAAAAATGGCTTTAAAATGGATTTGGAGCATGGAGACGATTATCTCGGGATTGCAATATAACCAAACAAAACTTTTAGTGGATTTCTACTTATTTTATTAAATATCATCTCCACCAAACAGGACAAGCTTGCATCTGTTATAGTTTTGGAGAAAAATGTGTTCATTTCATGTATGCGCGAAATGCCTTAAAAATGGCTTTAAAATGGATTTGGAGCATGGAGACGATTATCTCGGGATTGCAAGATAACCAAACAAAAATTTTAGTGGATTTCTACTTATTTTATTAAATATCATCTCCACCAAACAGGACAAGCTTGCATCTGTTTTCGTTTTGGAGAAAAATGTGTTCATTTCATGTATGCGCGAAATGCCTTAAAAATGGCTTTAAAATGGATTTGGAGCATGGAGACGATTATCTCGGGATTGCAAGATAACCAAACAAAACTTTTAGTGGATTTCTACTTATTTTATTAAATATCATCTCCACCAAACAGGACAAGCTTGCATCTGTTATAGTTTTGGAGAAAAATGTGTTCATTTCATGTATGCGCGAAATGCCTTAAAAATGGCTTTAAAATGGATTTGGAGCATGGAGACGATTATCTCGGGATTGCAAGATAACCAAACAAAACTTTTAGTGGATTTCTACTTATTTTATTAAATATCATCTCCACTAAACAGGACAAGCTTGCATCTGTTATAGTTTTGGAGAAAAATGTGTTCATTTCATGTATGCGCGAAATGCCTTAAAATGGCTTTAAAATGGATTTGGAACATGGAGACGATTATCTCGGGATTGCAATATAACCAAACAAAACTTTTAGTGGATTTCTACTTATTTTATTAAATATCATCTCCACCAAACAGGACAAGCTTGCATCTGTTATAGTTTTGGAGAAAAATGTGTTCATTTCATGTATGCGCGAAATGCCTTAAAAATGGCTTTAAAATGGATTTGGAGCATGGAGACGATTATCTCGGGATTGCAAGATAACCAAACAAAAATTTTAGTGGATTTCTACTTATTTTATTAAATATCATCTCCACCAAACAGGACAAGCTTGCATCTGTTATAGTTTTGGAGAAAAATGTGTTCATTTCATGTATGCGCGAAATGCCTTAAAAATGGCTTTAAAATGGATTTGGAGCATGGAGACGATTATCTCGGGATTGCAAGATAACCAAACAAAACTTTTAGTGGATTTCTACTTATTTTATTAAATATCATCTCCACCAAACAAGACAAGCTTGCATCTGTTATAGTTTTGGAGAAAAATGTGTTCATTTCATGTATGCGCGAAATGCCTTAAAAATGGCTTTAAAATGGATTTGGAGCATGGAGACGATTATCTCGGGATTGCAAGATAACCAAACAAAACTTTTAGTGGATTTCTACTTATTTTATTAAATATCATCTCCACCAAACAGGACAAGCTTGCATGTGTTATAGTTTTGGAGAAAAATGTGTTCATTTCATGTATGCGCAAAATGCCTTTGAAATGGCTTTAAAATGGATTTGGAGCATGGAGACGATTATCTCGGGATTGCAAGATAACCAAACAAAACTTTTAGTGGATTTCTACTTATTTTATTAAATATCATCTCCACCAAACAGGACAAGCTTGCATCTGTTATAGTTTTGGAGAAAAATGTGTTCATTTCATGTATGCGCGAAATGCCTTAAAAATGGCTTTAAAATGGATTTGGAGCATGGAGACGATTATCTCGGGATTGCAAGATAACCAAACAAAACTTTTAGTGGATTTCTACTTATTTTATTAAATATCATCTCCACCAAACAAGACAAGCTTGCATCTGTTATAGTTTTGGAGAAAAATGTGTTCATTTCATGTATGCGCGAAATGCCTTAAAAATGGCTTTAAAATGGATTTGGAGCATGGAGACGATTATCTCGGGATTGCAAGATAACCAAACAAAACTTTTAGTGGATTTCTACTTATTTTATTAAATATCATCTCCACCAAACAGGACAAGCTTGCATGTGTTATAGTTTTGGAGAAAAATGTGTTCATTTCATGTATGCGCAAAATGCCTTTGAAATGGCTTTAAAATGGATTTGGAGCATGGAGACGATTATCTCGGGATTGCAAGATAACCAAACAAAACTTTTAGTGGATTTCTACTTATTTTATTAAATATCATCTCCACCAAACAGGACAAGCTTGCATCTGTTATAGTTTTGGAGAAAAATGTGTTCATTTCATGTATGCGCGAAATGCCTTAAAAATGGCTTTAAAATGGATTTGGAGCATGGAGACGATTATCTCGGGATTGCAAGATAACCAAACAAAACTTTTAGTGTATTTCTACTTATTTTATTACATATCATCTCCACCAAACAGGACAAGCTTGCATCTATTATAGTTTTGGAGAAAAATGTGTTCATTTCATGTATGCGCGAAATGCCTTAAAAATGGCTTTAAAATGGATTTGGAGCATGGAGACGATTATCTCGGGATTGCAATATAACCAAACAAAACTTTTAGTGGATTTCTACTTATTTTATTAAATATCATCTCCACCAAACAGGACAAGCTTGCATCTGTTATAGTTTTGGAGAAAAATGTGTTCATTTCATGTATGCGCGAAATGCCTTAAAAATGGCTTTAAAATGGATTTGGAGCATGGAGACGATTATCTCGGGATTGCAAGATAACCAAACAAAACTTTTAGTGGATTTCTACTTATTTTATTAAATATCATCTCCACCAAACAGGACAAGCTTGCATCTGTTATAGTTTTGGAGAAAAATGTGTTCATTTCATGTATGCGCGAAATGCCTTAAAAATGGCTTTAAAATGGATTTGGAGCATGGAGACGATTATCTCGGGATTGCAAGATAACCAAACAAAACTTTTAGTGGATTTCTACTTATTTTATTAAATATCATCTCCACCAAACAGGACAAGCTTGCATCTGTTATAGTTTTGGAGAAAAATGTGTTCATTTCATGTATGCGCGAAATGCCTTAAAAATGGCTTTAAAATGGATTTGGAGCATGGAGACGATTATCTCGGGATTGCAAGATAACCAAACAAAACTTTTAGTGGATTTCTACTTATTTTATTAAATATCATCTCCACTAAACAGGACAAGCTTGCATCTGTTATAGTTTTGGAGAAAAATGTGTTCATTTCATGTATGCGCGAAATGCCTTAAAATGGCTTTAAAATGGATTTGGAACATGGAGACGATTATCTCGGGATTGCAATATAACCAAACAAAACTTTTAGTGGATTTCTACTTATTTTATTAAATATCATCTCCACCAAACAGGACAAGCTTGCATCTGTTATAGTTTTGGAGAAAAATGTGTTCATTTCATGTATGCGCGAAATGCCTTAAAAATGGCTTTAAAATGGATTTGGAGCATGGAGACGATTATCTCGGGATTGCAAGATAACCAAACAAAAATTTTAGTGGATTTCTACTTATTTTATTAAATATCATCTCCACCAAACAGAACAAGCTTGCATCTGTTATAGTTTTGGAGAAAAATGTGTTCATTTCATGTATGCGCGAAATGCCTTAAAAATGGCTTTAAAATGGATTTGGAGCATGGAGACGATTATCTCGGGATTGCAAGATAACCAAACAAAACTTTTAGTGGATTTCTACTTATTTTATTAAATATCATCTCCACCAAACAAGACAAGCTTGCATCTGTTATAGTTTTGGAGAAAAATGTGTTCATTTCATGTATGCGCGAAATGCCTTAAAAATGGCTTTAAAATGGATTTGGAGCATGGAGACGATTATCTCGGGATTGCAAGATAACCAAACAAAACTTTTAGTGGATTTCTACTTATTTTATTAAATATCATCTTCACCAAACAGGACAAGCTTGCATGTGTTATAGTTTTGGAGAAAAATGTGTTCATTTCATGTATGCGCAAAATGCCTTTGAAATGGCTTTAAAATGGATTTGGAGCATGGAGACGATTATCTCGGGATTGCAAGATAACCAAACAAAACTTTTAGTGGATTTCTACTTATTTTATTAAATATCATCTCCACCAAACAGGACAAGCTTGCATCTGTTATAGTTTTGGAGAAAAATGTGTTCATTTCATGTATGCGCGAAATGCCTTAAAAATGGCTTTAAAATGGATTTGGAGCATGGAGACGATTATCTCGGGATTGCAAGATAACCAAACAAAACGTTTAGTGGATTTCTACTTATTTTATTAAATATCATCTCCACCAAACAAGACAAGCTTGCATCTGTTATAGTTTTGGAGAAAAATGTGTTCATTTCATGTATGCGCGAAATGCCTTAAAAATGGCTTTAAAATGGATTTGGAGCATGGAGACGATTATCTCGGGATTGCAAGATAACCAAACAAAACTTTTAGTGGATTTCTACTTATTTTATTAAATATCATCTCCACCAAACAGGACAAGCTTGCATCTGTTATAGTTTTGGAGAAAAATGTGTTCATTTCATGTATGCGCGAAATGCCTTAAAAATGGCTTTAAAATGGATTTGGAGCATGGAGACGATTATCTCGGGATTGCAATATAACCAAACAAAACTTTTAGTGGATTTCTACTTATTTTATTAAATATCATCTCCACCAAACAGGACAAGCTTGCATCTGTTATAGTTTTGGAGAAAAATGTGTTCATTTCATGTATGCGCGAAATGCCTTAAAAATGGCTTTAAAATGGATTTGGAGCATGGAGACGATTATCTCGGGATTGCAAGATAACCAAACAAAAATTTTAGTGGATTTCTACTTATTTTATTAAATATCATCTCCACCAAACAGGACAAGCTTGCATCTGTTATAGTTTTGGAGAAAAATGTGTTCATTTCATGTATGCGCGAAATGCCTTAAAAATGGCTTTAAAATGGATTTGGAGCATGGAGACGATTATCTCGGGATTGCAAGATAACCAAACAAAACTTTTAGTGGATTTCTACTTATTTTATTAAATATCATCTCCACCAAACAAGACAAGCTTGCATCTGTTATAGATTTGGAGAAAAATGTGTTCATTTCATGTATGCGCGAAATGCCTTAAAAATGGCTTTAAAATGGATTTGGAGCATGGAGACGATTATCTCGGGATTGCAAGATAACCAAACAAAACTTTTAGTGGATTTCTACTTATTTTATTAAATATCATCTCCACCAAACAGGACAAGCTTGCATCTGTTATAGTTTTGGAGAAAAATGTGTTCATTTCATGTATGCGCGAAATGCCTTAAAAATGGCTTTAAAATGGATTTGGAGCATGGAGACGATTATCTCGGGATTGCAAGATAACCAAACAAAACTTTTAGTGGATTTCTACTTATTTTATTAAATATCATCTCCACCAAACAGGACAAGCTTGCATCTGTTATAGTTTTGGAGAAAAATGTGTTCATTTCATGTATGCACGAAATGCCTTAAAAATGGCTTTAAAATGGATTTGGAGCATGGAGACGATTATCTCGGGATTGCAATATAACCAAACAAAACTTTTAGTGGATTTCTACTTATTTTATTAAATATCATCTCCACCAAACAGGACAAGCTTGCATCTGTTATAGTTTTGGAGAAAAATGTGTTCATTTCATGTATGCGCGAAATGCCTTAAAAATGGCTTTAAAATGGATTTGGAGCATGGAGACGATTATCTCGGGATTGCAAGATAACCAAACAAAACTTTTAGTGGATTTCTACTTATTTTATTAAATATCATCTCCACCAAACAGGACAAGCTTGCATCTGTTATAGTTTTGGAGAAAAATGTGTTCATTTCATGTATGCGCGAAATGCCTTAAAAATGGCTTTAAAATGGATTTGGAGCATGGAGACGATTATCTCGGGATTGCAAGATAACCAAACAAAACTTTTAGTGGATTTCTACTTATTTTATTAAATATCATCTCCACCAAACAGGACAAGCTTGCATCTGTTATAGTTTTGGAGAAAAATGTGTTCATTTCATGTATGCGCGAAATGCCTTAAAAATGGCTTTAAAATGGATTTGGAGCATGGAGACGATTATCTCGGGATTGCAAGATAACCAAACAAAACTTTTAGTGGATTTCTACTTATTTTATTAAATATCATCTCCACCAAACAGGACAAGCTTGCTTCTGTTATAGTTTTGGAGAAAAATGTGTTCATTTCATGTATGCGCGAAATGCCTTAAAAATGGCTTTAAAATGGATTTGGAGCATGGAGACGATTATCTCGGGATTGCAAGATAACCAAACAAAACTTTTAGTGGATTTCTACTTATTTTATTAAATATCATCTCCACCAAACAGGACAAGCTTGCATGTGTTATAGTTTTGGAGAAAAATGTGTTCATTTCATGTATGCGCAAAATGCCTTTGAAATGGCTTTAAAATGGATTTGGAGCATGGAGACGATTATCTTAGGATGGCAATATAAACAAACGAAACTTTTAGTAGATTTCTACTTATTTTATTAAATATTATCTCCACCAAACAGGACAAGCTTGCATCTGTTATAGTTTTGGAGAAAAATGTGTTCATTTCATGTATGCGCGAAATGCCTTAAAAATGGCTTTAAAATGGATTTGGAGCATGGAGACGATTATCTCGGGATTGCAAGATAACCAAACAAAACTTTTAGTGGATTTCTACTTATTTTATTAAATATCATCTCCACCAAACAGGACAAGCTTGCATCTGTTATAGTTTTGGAGAAAAATGTGTTCATTTCATGTATGCGCGAAATGCCTTAAAAATGGCTTTAAAATGGATTTGGAGCATGGAGACGATTATCTCGGGATTGCAAGATAACCAAACAAAACTTTTAGTGGATTTCTACTTATTTTATTAAATATCATCTCCACCAAACAGGACAAGCTTGCATCTGTTATAGTTTTGGAGAAAAATGTGTTCATTTCATGTATGCGCGAAATGCCTTAAAAATGGCTTTAAAATGGATTTGGAGCATGGAGACGATTATCTCGGGATTGCAAGATAACCAAACAAAACTTTTAGTGTATTTCTACTTATTTTATTAAATATCATCTCCACCAAACAGGACAAGCTTGCATCTATTATAGTTTTGGAGAAAAATGTGTTCATTTCATGTATGCGCGAAATGCCTTAAAAATGGCTTTAAAATGGATTTGGAGCATGGAGACGATTATCTCGGGATTGCAATATAACCAAACAAAACTTTTAGTGGATTTCTACTTATTTTACTAAATATCATCTCCACCAAACAGGACAAGCTTGCATCTGTTATAGTTTTGGAGAAAAATGTGTTCATTTCATGTATGCGCGAAATGCCTTAAAAATGGCTTTAAAATGGATTTGGAGCATGGAGACGATTATCTCGGGATTGCGAGATAACCAAACAAAACTTTTAGTGGATTTCTACTTATTTTATTAAATATCATCTCCACCAAACAGGACAAGCTTGCATCTGTTATAGTTTTGGAGAAAAATGTGTTCATTTCATGTATGCGCGAAATGCCTTAAAAATGGCTTTAAAATGGATTTGGAGCATGGAGACGATTATCTCGGGATTGCAAGATAACCAAACAAAACTTTTAGTGGATTTCTACTTATTTTATTAAATATCATCTCCACCAAACAGGACAAGCTTGCATCTGTTATAGTTTTGGAGAAAAATGTGTTCATTTCATGTATGCGCGAAATGCCTTAAAAATGGCTTTAAAATGGATTTGGAGCATGGAGACGATTATCTCGGGATTGCAAGATAACCAAACAAAACTTTTAGTGGATTTCTACTTATTTTATTAAATATCATCTCCACCAAACAGGACAAGCTTGCTTCTGTTATAGTTTTGGAGAAAAATGTGTTCATTTCATGTATGCGCGAAATGCCTTAAAAATGGCTTTAAAATGGATTTGGAGCATGGAGACGATTATCTCGGGATTGCAAGATAACCAAACAAAACTTTTAGTGGATTTCTACTTATTTTATTAAATATCATCTCCACCAAACAGGACAAGCTTGCATGTGTTATAGTTTTGGAGAAAAATGTGTTCATTTCATGTATGCGCAAAATGCCTTTGAAATGGCTTTAAAATGGATTTGGAGCATGGAGACGATTATCTTAGGATGGCAATATAAACAAACGAAACTTTTAGTAGATTTCTACTTATTTTATTAAATATTATCTCCACCAAACAGGACAAGCTTGCATGTGTTATAGTTTTGGAGAAAAATGTGTTCATTTCATGTATGCGCAAAATGCCTTTGAAATGGCTTTAAAATGGATTTGGAGCATGGAGACGATTATCTTAGGATGGCAATATAAACAAACGAAACTTTTAGTAGATTTCTACTTATTTTATTAAATATTATCTCCACCAAACAGGACAAGCTTGCATCTGTTATAGTTTTGGAGAAAAATGTGTTCATTTCATGTATGCGCGAAATGCCTTAAAAATGGCTTTAAAATGGATTTGGAGCATGGAGACGATTATCTCGGGATTGCAAGATAACCAAACAAAACTTTTAGTGGATTTCTACTTATTTTATTAAATATCATCTCCACCAAACAGGACAAGCTTGCATCTGTTATAGTTTTGGAGAAAAATGTGTTCATTTCATGTATGCGCGAAATGCCTTAAAAATGGCTTTAAAATGGATTTGGAGCATGGAGACGATTATCTCGGGATTGCAAGATAACCAAACAAAACTTTTAGTGGATTTCTACTTATTTTATTAAATATCATCTCCACCAAACAGGACAAGCTTGCATCTGTTATAGTTTTGGAGAAAAATGTGTTCATTTCATGTATGCGCGAAATGCCTTAAAAATGGCTTTAAAATGGATTTGGAGCATGGAGACGATTATCTCGGGATTGCAAGATAACCAAACAAAACTTTTAGTGTATTTCTACTTATTTTATTAAATATCATCTCCACCAAACAGGACAAGCTTGCATCTATTATAGTTTTGGAGAAAAATGTGTTCATTTCATGTATGCGCGAAATGCCTTAAAAATGGCTTTAAAATGGATTTGGAGCATGGAGACGATTATCTCGGGATTGCAATATAACCAAACAAAACTTTTAGTGGATTTCTACTTATTTTATTAAATATCATCTCCACCAAACAGGACAAGCTTGCATCTGTTATAGTTTTGGAGAAAAATGTGTTCATTTCATGTATGCGCGAAATGCCTTAAAAATGGCTTTAAAATGGATTTGGAGCATGGAGACGATTATCTCGGGATTGCGAGATAACCAAACAAAACTTTTAGTGGATTTCTACTTATTTTATTAAATATCATCTCCACCAAACAGGACAAGCTTGCATCTGTTATAGTTTTGGAGAAAAATGTGTTCATTTCATGTATGCGCGAAATGCCTTAAAAATGGCTTTAAAATGGATTTGGAGCATGGAGACGATTATCTCGGGATTGCAAGATAACCAAACAAAACTTTTAGTGGATTTCTACTTATTTTATTAAATATCATCTCCACCAAACAGGACAAGCTTGCATCTGTTATAGTTTTGGAGAAAAATGTGTTCATTTCATGTATGCGCGAAATGCCTTAAAAATGGCTTTAAAATGGATTTGGAGCATGGAGACGATTATCTCGGGATTGCAAGATAACCAAACAAAACTTTTAGTGGATTTCTACTTATTTTATTAAATATCATCTCCACCAAACAGGACAAGCTTGCTTCTGTTATAGTTTTGGAGAAAAATGTGTTCATTTCATGTATGCGCGAAATGCCTTAAAAATGGCTTTAAAATGGATTTGGAGCATGGAGACGATTATCTCGGGATTGCAAGATAACCAAACAAAACTTTTAGTGGATTTCTACTTATTTTATTAAATATCATCTCCACCAAACAGGACAAGCTTGCATGTGTTATAGTTTTGGAGAAAAATGTGTTCATTTCATGTATGCGCAAAATGCCTTTGAAATGGCTTTAAAATGGATTTGGAGCATGGAGACGATTATCTTATGATGGCAATATAAACAAACGAAACTTTTAGTAGATTTCTACTTATTTTATTAAATATTATCTCCACCAAACAGGACAAGCTTGCATCTGTTATAGTTTTGGAGAAAAATGTGTTCATTTCATGTATGCGCGAAATGCCTTAAAAATGGCTTTAAAATGGATTTGGAGCATGGAGACGATTATCTCGGGATTGCAAGATAACCAAACAAAACTTTTAGTGGATTTCTACTTATTTTATTAAATATCATCTCCACCAAACAGGACAAGCTTGCATCTGTTATAGTTTTGGAGAAAAATGTGTTCATTTCATGTATGCGCGAAATGCCTTAAAAATGGCTTTAAAATGGATTTGGAGCATGGAGACGATTATCTCGAGATTGCAAGATAACCAAACAAAACTTTTAGTGGATTTCTACTTATTTTATTAAATATCATCTCCACCAAACAGGACAAGCTTGCATCTGTTATAGTTTTGGAGAAAAATGTGTTCATTTTATGTATGCGCGAAATGCCTTAAAAATGGCTTTAAAATGGATTTGGAGCATGGAGACGATTATCTCGGGATTGCAAGATAACCAAACAAAACTTTTAGTGGATTTCTACTTATTTTATTAAATATCATCTCCACCAAACAGGACAAGCTTGCATCTGTTATAGTTTTGGAGAAAAATGTGTTCATTTCATGTATGCGCGAAATGCCTTAAAAATGGCTTTAAAATGGATTTGGAGCATGGAGACGATTATCTCGGGATTGCAAGATAACCAAACAAAACTTTTAGTGGATTTCTACTTATTTTATTAAATATCATCTCCACCAAACAGGACAAGCTTGCATCTGTTATAGTTTTGGAGAAAAATGTGTTCATTTCATGTATGCGCGAAATGCCTTAAAAATGGCTTTAAAATGGATTTGGAGCATGGAGACGATTATCTCGGGATTGCAAGATAACCAAACAAAACTTTTAGTGGATTTCTACTTATTTTATTAAATATCATCTCCACCAAACAGGACAAGCTTGCATCTGTTATAGTTTTGGAGAAAAATGTGTTCATTTCATGTATGCGCGAAATGCCTTAAAAATGGCTTTAAAATGGATTTGGAGCATGGAGACGATTATCTCGGGATTGCAAGATAACCAAACAAAACTTTTAGTGGATTTCTACTTATTTTATTAAATATCATCTCCACTAAACAGGACAAGCTTGCATCTGTTATAGTTTTGGAGAAAAATGTGTTCATTTCATGTATGCGCGAAATGCCTTAAAATGGCTTTAAAATGGATTTGGAACATGGAGACGATTATCTCGGGATTGCAATATAACCAAACAAAACTTTTAGTGGATTTCTACTTATTTTATTAAATATCATCTCCACCAAACAGGACAAGCTTGCATCTGTTATAGTTTTGGAGAAAAATGTGTTCATTTCATGTATGCGCGAAATGCCTTAAAAATGGCTTTAAAATGGATTTGGAGCATGGAGACGATTATCTCGGGATTGCAAGATAACCAAACAAAAATTTTAGTGGATTTCTACTTATTTTATTAAATATCATCTCCACCAAACAGAACAAGCTTGCATCTGTTATAGTTTTGGAGAAAAATGTGTTCATTTCATGTATGCGCGAAATGCCTTAAAAATGGCTTTAAAATGGATTTGGAGCATGGAGACGATTATCTCGGGATTGCAAGATAACCAAACAAAACTTTTAGTGGATTTCTACTTATTTTATTAAATATCATCTCCACCAAACAAGACAAGCTTGCATCTGTTATAGTTTTGGAGAAAAATGTGTTCATTTCATGTATGCGCGAAATGCCTTAAAAATGGCTTTAAAATGGATTTGGAGCATGGAGACGATTATCTCGGGATTGCAAGATAACCAAACAAAACTTTTAGTGGATTTCTACTTATTTTATTAAATATCATCTCCACCAAACAGGACAAGCTTGCATGTGTTATAGTTTTGGAGAAAAATGTGTTCATTTCATGTATGCGCAAAATGCCTTTGAAATGGCTTTAAAATGGATTTGGAGCATGGAGACGATTATCTCGGGATTGCAAGATAACCAAACAAAACTTTTAGTGGATTTCTACTTATTTTATTAAATATCATCTCCACCAAACAGGACAAGCTTGCATCTGTTATAGTTTTGGAGAAAAATGTGTTCATTTCATGTATGCGCGAAATGCCTTAAAAATGGCTTTAAAATGGATTTGGAGCATGGAGACGATTATCTCGGGATTGCAAGATAACCAAACAAAACTTTTAGTGGATTTCTACTTATTTTATTAAATATCATCTCCACCAAACAAGACAAGCTTGCATCTGTTATAGTTTTGGAGAAAAATGTGTTCATTTCATGTATGCGCGAAATGCCTTAAAAATGGCTTTAAAATGGATTTGGAGCATGGAGACGATTATCTCGGGATTGCAAGATAACCAAACAAAACTTTTAGTGGATTTCTACTTATTTTATTAAATATCATCTCCACCAAACAGGACAAGCTTGCATCTGTTATAGTTTTGGAGAAAAATGTGTTCATTTCATGTATGCGCAAAATGCCTTTGAAATGGCTTTAAAATGGATTTGGAGCATGGAGACGATTATCTCGGGATTGCAAGATAACCAAACAAAACTTTTAGTGGATTTCTACTTATTTTATTAAATATCATCTCCACCAAACAGGACAAGCTTGCATCTGTTATAGTTTTGGAGAAAAATGTGTTCATTTCATGTATGCGCGAAATGCCTTAAAAATGGCTTTAAAATGGATTTGGAGCATGGAGACGATTATCTCGGGATTGCAAGATAACCAAACAAAACTTTTAGTGTATTTCTACTTATTTTATTACATATCATCTCCACCAAACAGGACAAGCTTGCATCTATTATAGTTTTGGAGAAAAATGTGTTCATTTCATGTATGCGCGAAATGCCTTAAAAATGGCTTTAAAATGGATTTGGAGCATGGAGACGATTGTCTCGGGATTGCAATATAACCAAACAAAACTTTTAGTGGATTTCTACTTATTTTATTAAATATCATCTCCACCAAACAGGACAAGCTTGCATCTGTTATAGTTTTGGAGAAAAATGTGTTCATTTCATGTATGCGCGAAATGCCTTAAAAATGGCTTTAAAATGGATTTGGAGCATGGAGACGATTATCTCGGGATTGCAAGATAACCAAACAAAACTTTTAGTGGATTTCTACTTATTTTATTAAATATCATCTCCACCAAACAGGACAAGCTTGCATCTGTTATAGTTTTGGAGAAAAATGTGTTCATTTCATGTATGCGCGAAATGCCTTAAAATGGCTTTAAAATGGATTTGGAGCATGGAGACGATTATCTCGGGATTGCAAGATAACCAAACAAAACTTTTAGTGGATTTCTACTTATTTTATTAAATATCATCTCCACCAAACAGGACAAGCTTGCATCTGTTATAGTTTTGGAGAAAAATGTGTTCATTTCATGTATGCGCGAAATGCCTTAAAAATGGCTTTAAAATGGATTTGGAGCATGGAGACGATTATCTCGGGATTGCAAGATAACCAAACAAAACTTTTAGTGGATTTCTACTTATTTTATTAAATATCATCTCCACCAAACAGGACAAGCTTGCATCTGTTATAGTTTTGGAGAAAAATGTGTTCATTTCATGTATGCGCGAAATGCCTTAAAAATGGCTTTAAAATGGATTTGGAGCATGGAGACGATTATCTCGGGATTGCAAGATAACCAAACAAAACTTTTAGTGTATTTCTACTTATTTTATTACATATCATCTCCACCAAACAGGACAAGCTTGCATCTATTATAGTTTTGGAGAAAAATGTGTTCATTTCATGTATGCGCGAAATGCCTTAAAAATGGCTTTAAAATGGATTTGGAGCATGGAGACGATTGTCTCGGGATTGCAATATAACCAAACAAAACTTTTAGTGGATTTCTACTTATTTTATTAAATATCATCTCCACCAAACAGGACAAGCTTGCATCTGTTATAGTTTTGGAGAAAAATGTGTTCATTTCATGTATGCGCGAAATGCCTTAAAAATGGCTTTAAAATGGATTTGGAGCATGGAGACGATTATCTCGGGATTGCAAGATAACCAAACAAAACTTTTAGTGGATTTCTACTTATTTTATTAAATATCATCTCCACCAAACAGGACAAGCTTGCATCTGTTATAGTTTTGGAGAAAAATGTGTTCATTTCATGTATGCGCGAAATGCCTTAAAAATGGCTTTAAAATGGATTTGGAGCATGGAGACGATTATCTCGGGATTGCAAGATAACCAAACAAAACTTTTAGTGGATTTCTACTTATTTTATTAAATATCATCTCCACCAAACAGGACAAGCTTGCATCTGTTATAGTTTTGGAGAAAAATGTGTTCATTTCATGTATGCGCGAAATGCCTTAAAAATGGCTTTAAAATGGATTTGGAGCATGGAGACGATTATCTCGGGATTGCAAGATAACCAAACAAAACTTTTAGTGGATTTCTACTTATTTTATTAAATATCATCTCCACCAAACAGGACAAGCTTGCATCTGTTATAGTTTTGGAGAAAAATGTGTTCATTTCATGTATGCGCGAAATGCCTTAAAAATGGCTTTAAAATGGATTTGGAGCATTGAGACGATTATCTCGGGATTGCAAGATAACCAAACAAAACTTTTAGTGGATTTCTACTTATTTTATTAAATATCATCTCCACCAAACAGGACAAGCTTGCATCTGTTATAGTTTTGGAGAAAAATGTGTTCATTTCATGTATGCGCGAAATGCCTTAAAAATGGCTTTAAAATGGATTTGGAGCATGGAGACGATTATCTCGGGATTGCAAGATAACCAAACAAAACTTTTAGTGGATTTCTACTTATTTTATTAAATATCATCTCCACCAAACAGGACAAGCTTGCATCTGTTATAGTTTTGGAGAAAAATGTGTTTTCATTTCATGTATGCGCGAAATGCCTTAAAAATGGCTTTAAAATGGATTTGGAGCATGGAGACGATTATCTCGGGATTGCAAGATAACCAAACAAAACTTTTAGTGGATTTCTACTTATTTTATTAAATATCATCTCCACCAAACAGAACAAGCTTGCATCTGTTATAGTTTTGGAGAAAAATGTGTTCATTTCATGTATGCGCGAAATGCCTTAAAAATGGCTTTAAAATGGATTTGGAGCATGGAGACGATTATCTCGGGATTGCAAGATAACCAAACAAAACTTTTAGTGGATTTCTACTTATTTTATTAAATATCATCTCCACCAAACAGGACAAGCTTGCATCTGTTATAGTTTTGGAGAAAAATGTGTTCATTTCATGTATGCGCGAAATGCCTTAAAAATGGCTTTAAAATGGATTTGGAGCATGGAGACGATTATCTCGGGATTGCAAGATAACCAAACAAAAATTTTAGTGGATTTCTACTTATTTTATTAAATATCATCTCCACCAAACAGGACAAGCTTGCATCTGTTATAGTTTTGGAGAAAAATGTGTTCATTTCATGTATGCGCGAAATGCCTTAAAAATAACTTTAAAATGGATTTGGAGCATGGAGACGATTATCTCGGGATTGCAAGATAACCAAACAAAACTTTTAGTGGATTTCTACTTATTTTATTAAATATCATCTCCACCAAACAGGACAAGCTTGCATGTGTTATAGTTTTGGAGAAAAATGTGTTCATTTCATGTATGCGCAAAATGCCTTTGAAATGGCTTTAAAATGGATTTGGAGCATGGAGACGATTATCTCAGGATGGCAATATAAACAAACGAAACTTTTAGTAGATTTCTACTTATTTTATTAAATATTATCTCCACCAAACAGGACAAGCTTGCATCTGTTATAGTTTTGGAGAAAAATGTGTTCATTTCATGTATGCGCGAAATGCCTTAAAAATGGCTTTAAAATGGATTTGGAGCATGGAGACGATTATCTCGGGATTGCAAGATAACCAAACAAAACTTTTAGTGGATTTCTACTTATTTTATTAAATATCATCTCCACCAAACAGGACAAGCTTGCATCTGTTATAGTTTTGGAGAAAAATGTGTTCATTTCATGTATGCGCGAAATGCCTTAAAAATGGCTTTAAAATGGATTTGGAGCATGGAGACGATTATCTCGGGATTGCAAGATAACCAAACAAAACTTTTAGTGGATTTCTACTTATTTTATTAAATATCATCTCCACCAAACAGGACAAGCTTGCATCTGTTATAGTTTTGGAGAAAAATGTGTTCATTTCATGTATGCGCGAAATGCCTTAAAAATGGCTTTAAAATGGATTTGGAGCATGGAGACGATTATCTCGGGATTGCAAGATAACCAAACAAAACTTTTAGTGGATTTCTACTTATTTTATTAAATATCATCTACACCAAACAGGACAAGCTTGCATCTGTTATAGTTTTGGAGAAAAATGTGTTCATTTCATGTATGCGCGAAATGCCTTAAAAATGGCTTTAAAATGGATTTGGAGCATGGAGACGATTATCTCGGGATTGCAAGATAACCAAACAAAACTTTTAGTGGATTTCTACTTATTTTATTAAATATCATCTCCACCAAACAGGACAAGCTTGCATCTGTTATAGTTTTGGAGAAAAATGTGTTCATTTCATGTATGCGCGAAATGCCTTAAAAATGGCTTTAAAATGGATTTGGAGCATGGAGACGATTATCTCGGGATTGCAAGATAACCAAACAAAACTTTTAGTGGATTTCTACTTATTTTATTAAATATCATCTCCACTAAACAGGACAAGCTTGCATCTGTTATAGTTTTGGAGAAAAATGTGTTCATTTCATGTATGCGCGAAATGCCTTAAAATGGCTTTAAAATGGATTTGGAACATGGAGACGATTATCTCGGGATTGCAATATAACCAAACAAAACTTTTAGTGGATTTCTACTTATTTTATTAAATATCATCTCCACCAAACAGGACAAGCTTGCATCTGTTATAGTTTTGGAGAAAAATGTGTTCATTTCATGTATGCGCGAAATGCCTTAAAAATGGCTTTAAAATGGATTTGGAGCATGGAGACGATTATCTCGGGATTGCAAGATAACCAAACAAAACTTTTAGTGGATTTCTACTTATTTTATTAAATATCATCTCCACCAAACAGGACAAGCTTGCATCTGTTATAGTTTTGGAGAAAAATGTGTTCATTTCATGTATGCGCGAAATGCCTTAAAAATGGCTTTAAAATGGATTTGGAGCATTGAGACGATTATCTCGGGATTGCAAGATAACCAAACAAAACTTTTAGTGGATTTCTACTTATTTTATTAAATATCATCTCCACCAAACAGGACAAGCTTGCATCTGTTATAGTTTTGGAGAAAAATGTGTTCATTTCATGTATGCGCGAAATGCCTTAAAAATGGCTTTAAAATGGATTTGGAGCATGGAGACGATTATCTCGGGATTGCAAGATAACCAAACAAAACTTTTAGTGGATTTCTACTTATTTTATTAAATATCATCTCCACCAAACAGGACAAGCTTGCATCTGTTATAGTTTTGGAGAAAAATGTGTTCATTTCATGTATGCGCGAAATGCCTTAAAAATGGCTTTAAAATGGATTTGGAGCATGGAGACGATTATCTCGGGATTGCAAGATAACCAAACAAAACTTTTAGTGGATTTCTACTTATTTTATTAAATATCATCTCCACCAAACAGGACAAGCTTGCATCTGTTATAGTTTTGGAGAAAAATGTGTTCATTTCATGTATGCGCGAAATGCCTTAAAAATGGCTTTAAAATGGATTTGGAGCATGGAGACGATTATCTCGGGATTGCAAGATAACCAAACAAAACTTTTAGTGGATTTCTACTTATTTTATTAAATATCATCTCCACCAAACAGGACAAGCTTGCATCTGTTATAGTTTTGGAGAAAAATGTGTTCATTTCATGTATGCGCGAAATGCCTTAAAAATGGCTTTAAAATGGATTTGGAGCATTGAGACGATTATCTCGGGATTGCAAGATAACCAAACAAAACTTTTAGTGGATTTCTACTTATTTTATTAAATATCATCTCCACCAAACAGGACAAGCTTGCATCTGTTATAGTTTTGGAGAAAAATGTGTTCATTTCATGTATGCGCGAAATGCCTTAAAAATGGCTTTAAAATGGATTTGGAGCATGGAGACGATTATCTCGGGATTGCAAGATAACCAAACAAAACTTTTAGTGGATTTCTACTTATTTTATTAAATATCATCTCCACCAAACAGGACAAGCTTGCATCTGTTATAGTTTTGGAGAAAAATGTGTTCATTTCATGTATGCGCGAAATGCCTTAAAAATGGCTTTAAAATGGATTTGGAGCATGGAGACGATTATCTCGGGATTGCAAGATAACCAAACAAAACTTTTAGTGGATTTCTACTTATTTTATTAAATATCATCTCCACCAAACAGGACAAGCTTGCATCTGTTATAGTTTTGGAGAAAAATGTGTTCATTTCATGTATGCGCGAAATGCCTTAAAAATGGCTTTAAAATGGATTTGGAGCATGGAGACGATTATCTCGGGATTGCAAGATAACCAAACAAAACTTTTAGTGGATTTCTACTTATTTTATTAAATATCATCTCCACCAAACAGGACAAGCTTGCATCTGTTATAGTTTTGGAGAAAAATGTGTTCATTTCATGTATGCGCGAAATGCCTTAAAAATGGCTTTAAAATGGATTTGGAGCATGGAGACGATTATCTCGGGATTGCAAGATAACCAAACAAAACTTTTAGTGGATTTCTACTTATTTTATTAAATATCATCTCCACTAAACAGGACAAGCTTGCATCTGTTATAGTTTTGGAGAAAAATGTGTTCATTTCATGTATGCGCGAAATGCCTTAAAATGGCTTTAAAATGGATTTGGAACATGGAGACGATTATCTCGGGATTGCAATATAACCAAACAAAACTTTTAGTGGATTTCTACTTATTTTATTAAATATCATCTCCACCAAACAGGACAAGCTTGCATCTGTTATAGTTTTGGAGAAAAATGTGTTCATTTCATGTATGCGCGAAATGCCTTAAAAATGGCTTTAAAATGGATTTGGAGCATGGAGACGATTATCTCGGGATTGCAAGATAACCAAACAAAACTTTTAGTGGATTTCTACTTATTTTATTAAATATCATCTCCACCAAACAGGACAAGCTTGCATCTGTTATAGTTTTGGAGAAAAATGTGTTCATTTCATGTATGCGCGAAATGCCTTAAAAATGGCTTTAAAATGGATTTGGAGCATTGAGACGATTATCTCGGGATTGCAAGATAACCAAACAAAACTTTTAGTGGATTTCTACTTATTTTATTAAATATCATCTCCACCAAACAGGACAAGCTTGCATCTGTTATAGTTTTGGAGAAAAATGTGTTCATTTCATGTATGCGCGAAATGCCTTAAAAATGGCTTTAAAATGGATTTGGAGCATGGAGACGATTATCTCGGGATTGCAAGATAACCAAACAAAACTTTTAGTGGATTTCTACTTATTTTATTAAATATCATCTCCACCAAACAGGACAAGCTTGCATCTGTTATAGTTTTGGAGAAAAATGTGTTCATTTCATGTATGCGCGAAATGCCTTAAAAATGGCTTTAAAATGGATTTGGAGCATGGAGACGATTATCTCGGGATTGCAAGATAACCAAACAAAACTTTTAGTGGATTTCTACTTATTTTATTAAATATCATCTCCACCAAACAGGACAAGCTTGCATCTGTTATAGTTTTGGAGAAAAATGTGTTCATTTCATGTATGCGCGAAATGCCTTAAAAATGGCTTTAAAATGGATTTGGAGCATGGAGACGATTATCTCGGGATTGCAAGATAACCAAACAAAACTTTTAGTGGATTTCTACTTATTTTATTAAATATCATCTCCACCAAACAGGACAAGCTTGCATCTGTTATAGTTTTGGAGAAAAATGTGTTCATTTCATGTATGCGCGAAATGCCTTAAAAATGGCTTTAAAATGGATTTGGAGCATGGAGACGATTATCTCGGGATTGCAAGATAACCAAACAAAACTTTTAGTGGATTTCTACTTATTTTATTAAATATCATCTCCACCAAACAGGACAAGCTTGCATCTGTTATAGTTTTGGAGAAAAATGTGTTCATTTCATGTATGCGCGAAATGCCTTAAAAATGGCTTTAAAATGGATTTGGAGCATTGAGACGATTATCTCGGGATTGCAAGATAACCAAACAAAACTTTTAGTGGATTTCTACTTATTTTATTAAATATCATCTCCACCAAACAGGACAAGCTTGCATCTGTTATAGTTTTGGAGAAAAATGTGTTCATTTCATGTATGCGCGAAATGCCTTAAAAATGGCTTTAAAATGGATTTGGAGCATGGAGACGATTATCTCGGGATTGCAAGATAACCAAACAAAACTTTTAGTGGATTTCTACTTATTTTATTAAATATCATCTCCACCAAACAGGACAAGCTTGCATCTGTTATAGTTTTGGAGAAAAATGTGTTCATTTCATGTATGCGCGAAATGCCTTAAAAATGGCTTTAAAATGGATTTGGAGCATGGAGACGATTATCTCGGGATTGCAAGATAACCAAACAAAACTTTTAGTGGATTTCTACTTATTTTATTAAATATCATCTCCACCAAACAGAACAAGCTTGCATCTGTTATAGTTTTGGAGAAAAATGTGTTCATTTCATGTATGCGCGAAATGCCTTAAAAATGGCTTTAAAATGGATTTGGAGCATGGAGACGATTATCTCGGGATTGCAAGATAACCAAACAAAACTTTTAGTGGATTTCTACTTATTTTATTAAATATCATCTCCACCAAACAGGACAAGCTTGCATCTGTTATAGTTTTGGAGAAAAATGTGTTCATTTCATGTATGCGCGAAATGCCTTAAAAATGGCTTTAAAATGGATTTGGAGCATGGAGACGATTATCTCGGGATTGCAAGATAACCAAACAAAAATTTTAGTGGATTTCTACTTATTTTATTAAATATCATCTCCACCAAACAGGACAAGCTTGCATCTGTTATAGTTTTGGAGAAAAATGTGTTCATTTCATGTATGCGCGAAATGCCTTAAAAATAACTTTAAAATGGATTTGGAGCATGGAGACGATTATCTCGGGATTGCAAGATAACCAAACAAAACTTTTAGTGGATTTCTACTTATTTTATTAAATATCATCTCCACCAAACAGGACAAGCTTGCATGTGTTATAGTTTTGGAGAAAAATGTGTTCATTTCATGTATGCGCAAAATGCCTTTGAAATGGCTTTAAAATGGATTTGGAGCATGGAGACGATTATCTCAGGATGGCAATATAAACAAACGAAACTTTTAGTAGATTTCTACTTATTTTATTAAATATTATCTCCACCAAACAGGACAAGCTTGCATCTGTTATAGTTTTGGAGAAAAATGTGTTCATTTCATGTATGCGCGAAATGCCTTAAAAATGGCTTTAAAATGGATTTGGAGCATGGAGACGATTATCTCGGGATTGCAAGATAACCAAACAAAACTTTTAGTGGATTTCTACTTATTTTATTAAATATCATCTCCACCAAACAGGACAAGCTTGCATCTGTTATAGTTTTGGAGAAAAATGTGTTCATTTCATGTATGCGCGAAATGCCTTAAAAATGGCTTTAAAATGGATTTGGAGCATGGAGACGATTATCTCGGGATTGCAAGATAACCAAACAAAACTTTTAGTGGATTTCTACTTATTTTATTAAATATCATCTCCACCAAACAGGACAAGCTTGCATCTGTTATAGTTTTGGAGAAAAATGTGTTCATTTCATGTATGCGCGAAATGCCTTAAAAATGGCTTTAAAATGGATTTGGAGCATGGAGACGATTATCTCGGGATTGCAAGATAACCAAACAAAACTTTTAGTGGATTTCTACTTATTTTATTAAATATCATCTCCACCAAACAGGACAAGCTTGCATCTGTTATAGTTTTGGAGAAAAATGTGTTCATTTCATGTATGCGCGAAATGCCTTAAAAATGGCTTTAAAATGGATTTGGAGCATGGAGACGATTATCTCGGGATTGCAAGATAACCAAACAAAACTTTTAGTGGATTTCTACTTATTTTATTAAATATCATCTCCACCAAACAGGACAAGCTTGCATCTGTTATAGTTTTGGAGAAAAATGTGTTCATTTCATGTATGCGCGAAATGCCTTAAAAATGGCTTTAAAATGGATTTGGAGCATGGAGACGATTATCTCGGGATTGCAAGATAACCAAACAAAACTTTTAGTGGATTTCTACTTATTTTATTAAATATCATCTCCACTAAACAGGACAAGCTTGCATCTGTTATAGTTTTGGAGAAAAATGTGTTCATTTCATGTATGCGCGAAATGCCTTAAAATGGCTTTAAAATGGATTTGGAACATGGAGACGATTATCTCGGGATTGCAATATAACCAAACAAAACTTTTAGTGGATTTCTACTTATTTTATTAAATATCATCTCCACCAAACAGGACAAGCTTGCATCTGTTATAGTTTTGGAGAAAAATGTGTTCATTTCATGTATGCGCGAAATGCCTTAAAAATGGCTTTAAAATGGATTTGGAGCATGGAGACGATTATCTCGGGATTGCAAGATAACCAAACAAAACTTTTAGTGGATTTCTACTTATTTTATTAAATATCATCTCCACCAAACAGGACAAGCTTGCATCTGTTATAGTTTTGGAGAAAAATGTGTTCATTTCATGTATGCGCGAAATGCCTTAAAAATGGCTTTAAAATGGATTTGGAGCATTGAGACGATTATCTCGGGATTGCAAGATAACCAAACAAAACTTTTAGTGGATTTCTACTTATTTTATTAAATATCATCTCCACCAAACAGGACAAGCTTGCATCTGTTATAGTTTTGGAGAAAAATGTGTTCATTTCATGTATGCGCGAAATGCCTTAAAAATGGCTTTAAAATGGATTTGGAGCATGGAGACGATTATCTCGGGATTGCAAGATAACCAAACAAAACTTTTAGTGGATTTCTACTTATTTTATTAAATATCATCTCCACCAAACAGGACAAGCTTGCATCTGTTATAGTTTTGGAGAAAAATGTGTTCATTTCATGTATGCGCGAAATGCCTTAAAAATGGCTTTAAAATGGATTTGGAGCATGGAGACGATTATCTCGGGATTGCAAGATAACCAAACAAAACTTTTAGTGGATTTCTACTTATTTTATTAAATATCATCTCCACCAAACAGGACAAGCTTGCATCTGTTATAGTTTTGGAGAAAAATGTGTTCATT
This sequence comes from Anomaloglossus baeobatrachus, assembly GCF_048569485.1. Classification (NCBI taxonomy): domain Eukaryota; kingdom Metazoa; phylum Chordata; class Amphibia; order Anura; family Aromobatidae; genus Anomaloglossus; species Anomaloglossus baeobatrachus. The sequence continues at coordinate 47,321 of NW_027445177.1, read as the reverse complement.
TCATGTATGCGCGAAATGCCTTAAAAATGGCTTTAAAATGGATTTGGAGCATGGAGACGATTATCTCGGGATTGCAAGATAACCAAACAAAACTTTTAGTGGATTTCTACTTATTTTATTAAATATCATCTCCACCAAACAGGACAAGCTTGCATCTGTTATAGTTTTGGAGAAAAATGTGTTCATTTCATGTATGCGCGAAATGCCTTAAAAATGGCTTTAAAATGGATTTGGAGCATGGAGACGATTATCTCGGGATTGCAAGATAACCAAACAAAACTTTTAGTGGATTTCTACTTATTTTATTAAATATCATCTCCACCAAACAGGACAAGCTTGCATCTGTTATAGTTTTGGAGAAAAATGTGTTCATTTCATGTATGCGCGAAATGCCTTAAAAATGGCTTTAAAATGGATTTGGAGCATGGAGACGATTATCTCGGGATTGCAAGATAACCAAACAAAACTTTTAGTGGATTTCTACTTATTTTATTAAATATCATCTCCACTAAACAGGACAAGCTTGCATCTGTTATAGTTTTGGAGAAAAATGTGTTCATTTCATGTATGCGCGAAATGCCTTAAAATGGCTTTAAAATGGATTTGGAACATGGAGACGATTATCTCGGGATTGCAATATAACCAAACAAAACTTTTAGTGGATTTCTACTTATTTTATTAAATATCATCTCCACCAAACAGGACAAGCTTGCATCTGTTATAGTTTTGGAGAAAAATGTGTTCATTTCATGTATGCGCGAAATGCCTTAAAAATGGCTTTAAAATGGATTTGGAGCATGGAGACGATTATCTCGGGATTGCAAGATAACCAAACAAAAATTTTAGTGGATTTCTACTTATTTTATTAAATATCATCTCCACCAAACAGAACAAGCTTGCATCTGTTATAGTTTTGGAGAAAAATGTGTTCATTTCATGTATGCGCAAAATGCCTTTGAAATGGCTTTAAAATGGATTTGGAGCATGGAGACGATTATCTCGGGATTGCAAGATAACCAAACAAAACTTTTAGTGGATTTCTACTTATTTTATTAAATATCATCTCCACCAAACAGGACAAGCTTGCATCTGTTATAGTTTTGGAGAAAAATGTGTTCATTTCATGTATGCGCGAAATGCCTTAAAAATGGCTTTAAAATGGATTTGGAGCATGGAGACGATTATCTCGGGATTGCAAGATAACCAAACAAAACTTTTAGTGGATTTCTACTTATTTTATTAAATATCATCTCCACCAAACAAGACAAGCTTGCATCTGTTATAGTTTTGGAGAAAAATGTGTTCATTTCATGTATGCGCGAAATGCCTTAAAAATGGCTTTAAAATGGATTTGGAGCATGGAGACGATTATCTCGGGATTGCAAGATAACCAAACAAAACTTTTAGTGGATTTCTACTTATTTTATTAAATATCATCTCCACCAAACAGGACAAGCTTGCATCTGTTATAGTTTTGGAGAAAAATGTGTTCATTTCATGTATGCGCAAAATGCCTTTGAAATGGCTTTAAAATGGATTTGGAGCATGGAGACGATTATCTCGGGATTGCAAGATAACCAAACAAAACTTTTAGTGGATTTCTACTTATTTTATTAAATATCATCTCCACCAAACAGGACAAGCTTGCATCTGTTATAGTTTTGGAGAAAAATGTGTTCATTTCATGTATGCGCGAAATGCCTTAAAAATGGCTTTAAAATGGATTTGGAGCATGGAGACGATTATCTCGGGATTGCAAGATAACCAAACAAAACTTTTAGTGTATTTCTACTTATTTTATTACATATCATCTCCACCAAACAGGACAAGCTTGCATCTATTATAGTTTTGGAGAAAAATGTGTTCATTTCATGTATGCGCGAAATGCCTTAAAAATGGCTTTAAAATGGATTTGGAGCATGGAGACGATTGTCTCGGGATTGCAATATAACCAAACAAAACTTTTAGTGGATTTCTACTTATTTTATTAAATATCATCTCCACCAAACAGGACAAGCTTGCATCTGTTATAGTTTTGGAGAAAAATGTGTTCATTTCATGTATGCGCGAAATGCCTTAAAAATGGCTTTAAAATGGATTTGGAGCATGGAGACGATTATCTCGGGATTGCAAGATAACCAAACAAAACTTTTAGTGGATTTCTACTTATTTTATTAAATATCATCTCCACCAAACAGGACAAGCTTGCATCTGTTATAGTTTTGGAGAAAAATGTGTTCATTTCATGTATGCGCGAAATGCCTTAAAAATGGCTTTAAAATGGATTTGGAGCATGGAGACGATTATCTCGGGATTGCAAGATAACCAAACAAAACTTTTAGTGGATTTCTACTTATTTTATTAAATATCATCTCCACCAAACAGGACAAGCTTGCATCTGTTATAGTTTTGGAGAAAAATGTGTTCATTTCATGTATGCGCGAAATGCCTTAAAAATGGCTTTAAAATGGATTTGGAGCATGGAGACGATTATCTCGGGATTGCAAGATAACCAAACAAAACTTTTAGTGGATTTCTACTTATTTTATTAAATATCATCTCCACCAAACAGGACAAGCTTGCATCTGTTAATATTTTGGAGAAAAATGTGTTCATTTCATGTATGCGCGAAATGCCTTAAAAATGGCTTTAAAATGGATTTGGAGCATGGAGACGATTATCTCGGGATTGCAAGATAACCAAACAAAACTTTTAGTGGATTTCTACTTATTTTATTAAATATCATCTCCACCAAACAGGACAAGCTTGCATCTGTTATAGTTTTGGAGAAAAATGTGTTCATTTCATGTATGCGCGAAATGCCTTAAAAATGGCTTTAAAATGGATTTGGAGCATGGAGACGATTATCTCGGGATTGCAAGATAACCAAACAAAACTTTTAGTGGATTTCTACTTATTTTATTAAATATCATCTCCACCAAACAGGACAAGCTTGCATGTGTTATAGTTTTGGAGAAAAATGTGTTCATTTCATGTATGCGCAAAATGCCTTTGAAATGGCTTTAAAATGGATTTGGAGCATGGAGACGATTATCTCGAGATTGCAAGATAACCAAACAAAACTTTTAGTGGATTTCTACTTATTTTATTAAATATCATCTCCACCAAACAGGACAAGCTTGCATCTGTTATAGTTTTGGAGAAAAATGTGTTCATTTCATGTATGCGCGAAATGCCTTAAAAATGGCTTTAAAATGGATTTGGAGCTTGGAGACGATTATCTCGGGATTGCAAGATAACCAAACAAAACTTTTAGTGGATTTCTACTTATTTTATTAAATATCATCTCCACCAAACAGGACAAGCTTGCATCTGTTATAGTTTTGGAGAAAAATGTGTTCATTTCATGTATGCGCGAAATGCCTTAAAAATGGCTTTAAAATGGATTTGGAGCATGGAGACGATTATCTCGGGATTGCAAGATAACCAAACAAAACTTTTAGTGGATTTCTACTTATTTTATTAAATATCATCTCTACCAAACAGGACAAGCTTGCATCTGTTATAGTTTTGGAGAAAAATGTGTTCATTTCATGTATGCGCGAAATGCCTTAAAAATGGCTTTAAAATGGATTTGGAGCATGGAGACGATTATCCCGGGATTGCAAGATAACCAAACAAAATTTTAGTGGATTTCTACTTATTTTATTAAATATCATCTCCACCAAACAGGACAAGCTTGCATCTGTTATAGTTTTGGAGAAAAATGTGTTCATTTCATGTATGCGCGAAATGCCTTAAAAATGGCTTTAAAATGGATTTGGAGCATGGAGACGATTATCTCGGGATTGCAAGATAACCAAACAAAACTTTTAGTGGATTTCTACTTATTTTATTAAATATCATCTCCACCAAACAGGACAAGCTTGCATCTGTTATAGTTTTGGAGAAAAATGTGTTCATTTCATGTATGCGCAAAATGCCTTTGAAATGGCTTTAAAATGGATTTGGAGCATGGAGACGATTATCTCGGGATTGCAAGATAACCAAACAAAACTTTTAGTGGATTTCTACTTATTTTATTAAATATCATCTCCACCAAACAGGACAAGCTTGCATCTGTTATAGTTTTGGAGAAAAATGTGTTCATTTCATGTATGCGCGAAATGCCTTAAAAATGGCTTTAAAATGGATTTGGAGCATGGAGACGATTATCTCGGGATTGCAAGATAACCAAACAAAACTTTTAGTGTATTTCTACTTATTTTATTACATATCATCTCCACCAAACAGGACAAGCTTGCATCTATTATAGTTTTGGAGAAAAATGTGTTCATTTCATGTATGCGCGAAATGCCTTAAAAATGGCTTTAAAATGGATTTGGAGCATGGAGACGATTGTCTCGGGATTGCAATATAACCAAACAAAACTTTTAGTGGATTTCTACTTATTTTATTAAATATCATCTCCACCAAACAGGACAAGCTTGCATCTGTTATAGTTTTGGAGAAAAATGTGTTCATTTCATGTATGCGCGAAATGCCTTAAAAATGGCTTTAAAATGGATTTGGAGCATGGAGACGATTATCTCGGGATTGCAAGATAACCAAACAAAACTTTTAGTGGATTTCTACTTATTTTATTAAATATCATCTCCACCAAACAGGACAAGCTTGCATCTGTTATAGTTTTGGAGAAAAATGTGTTCATTTCATGTATGCGCGAAATGCCTTAAAAATGGCTTTAAAATGGATTTGGAGCATGGAGACGATTATCTCGGGATTGCAAGATAACCAAACAAAACTTTTAGTGGATTTCTACTTATTTTATTAAATATCATCTCCACCAAACAGGACAAGCTTGCATCTGTTATAGTTTTGGAGAAAAATGTGTTCATTTCATGTATGCGCGAAATGCCTTAAAAATGGCTTTAAAATGGATTTGGAGCATGGAGACGATTATCTCGGGATTGCAAGATAACCAAACAAAACTTTTAGTGGATTTCTACTTATTTTATTAAATATCATCTCCACCAAACAGGACAAGCTTGCATCTGTTAATATTTTGGAGAAAAATGTGTTCATTTCATGTATGCGCGAAATGCCTTAAAAATGGCTTTAAAATGGATTTGGAGCATGGAGACGATTATCTCGGGATTGCAAGATAACCAAACAAAACTTTTAGTGGATTTCTACTTATTTTATTAAATATCATCTCCACCAAACAGGACAAGCTTGCATCTGTTATAGTTTTGGAGAAAAATGTGTTCATTTCATGTATGCGCGAAATGCCTTAAAAATGGCTTTAAAATGGATTTGGAGCATGGAGACGATTATCTCGGGATTGCAAGATAACCAAACAAAACTTTTAGTGGATTTCTACTTATTTTATTAAATATCATCTCCACCAAACAGGACAAGCTTGCATGTGTTATAGTTTTGGAGAAAAATGTGTTCATTTCATGTATGCGCAAAATGCCTTTGAAATGGCTTTAAAATGGATTTGGAGCATGGAGACGATTATCTCGAGATTGCAAGATAACCAAACAAAACTTTTAGTGGATTTCTACTTATTTTATTAAATATCATCTCCACCAAACAGGACAAGCTTGCATCTGTTATAGTTTTGGAGAAAAATGTGTTCATTTCATGTATGCGCGAAATGCCTTAAAAATGGCTTTAAAATGGATTTGGAGCTTGGAGACGATTATCTCGGGATTGCAAGATAACCAAACAAAACTTTTAGTGGATTTCTACTTATTTTATTAAATATCATCTCCACCAAACAGGACAAGCTTGCATCTGTTATAGTTTTGGAGAAAAATGTGTTCATTTCATGTATGCGCGAAATGCCTTAAAAATGGCTTTAAAATGGATTTGGAGCATGGAGACGATTATCTCGGGATTGCAAGATAACCAAACAAAACTTTTAGTGGATTTCTACTTATTTTATTAAATATCATCTCTACCAAACAGGACAAGCTTGCATCTGTTATAGTTTTGGAGAAAAATGTGTTCATTTCATGTATGCGCGAAATGCCTTAAAAATGGCTTTAAAATGGATTTGGAGCATGGAGACGATTATCCCGGGATTGCAAGATAACCAAACAAAATTTTAGTGGATTTCTACTTATTTTATTAAATATCATCTCCACCAAACAGGACAAGCTTGCATCTGTTATAGTTTTGGAGAAAAATGTGTTCATTTCATGTATGCGCGAAATGCCTTAAAAATGGCTTTAAAATGGATTTGGAGCATGGAGACGATTATCTCGGGATTGCAAGATAACCAAACAAAACTTTTAGTGGATTTCTACTTATTTTATTAAATATCATCTCCACCAAACAGGACAAGCTTGCATCTGTTATAGTTTTGGAGAAAAATGTGTTCATTTCATGTATGCGCGAAATGCCTTAAAAATGGCTTTAAAATGGATTTGGAGCATGGAGACGATTATCTCGGGATTGCAAGATAACCAAACAAAACTTTTAGTGGATTTCTACTTATTTTATTAAATATCATCTCCACCAAACAGGACAAGCTTGCATCTGTTATAGTTTTGGAGAAAAATGTGTTCATTTCATGTATGCGCGAAATGCCTTAAAAATGGCTTTAAAATGGATTTGGAGCATGGAGACGATTATCTCGGGATTGCAAGATAACCAAACAAAACTTTTAGTGGATTTCTACTTATTTTATTAAATATCATCTCCACCAAACAGGACAAGCTTGCATCTGTTATAGTTTTGGAGAAAAATGTGTTCATTTCATGTATGCGCGAAATGCCTTAAAAATGGCTTTAAAATGGATTTGGAGCATGGAGACGATTATCTCGGGATTGCAAGATAACCAAACAAAACTTTTAGTGGATTTCTACTTATTTTATTAAATATCATCTCCACCAAACAGGACAAGCTTGCATCTGTTATAGTTTTGGAGAAAAATGTGTTCATTTCATGTATGCGCGAAATGCCTTAAAAATGGCTTTAAAATGGATTTGGAGCATGGAGACGATTATCTCGGGATTGCAAGATAACCAAACAAAACTTTTAGTGGATTTCTACTTATTTTATTAAATATCATCTCCACCAAACAGGACAAGCTTGCATCTGTTATAGTTTTGGAGAAAAATGTGTTCATTTCATGTATGCGCGAAATGCCTTAAAAATGGCTTTAAAATGGATTTGGAGCATGGAGACGATTATCTCGGGATTGCAAGATAACCAAACAAAACTTTTAGTGGATTTCTACTTATTTTATTAAATATCATCTCCACTAAACAGGACAAGCTTGCATCTGTTATAGTTTTGGAGAAAAATGTGTTCATTTCATGTATGCGCGAAATGCCTTAAAATGGCTTTAAAATGGATTTGGAACATGGAGACGATTATCTCGGGATTGCAATATAACCAAACAAAACTTTTAGTGGATTTCTACTTATTTTATTAAATATCATCTCCACCAAACAGGACAAGCTTGCATCTGTTATAGTTTTGGAGAAAAATGTGTTCATTTCATGTATGCGCGAAATGCCTTAAAAATGGCTTTAAAATGGATTTGGAGCATGGAGACGATTATCTCGGGATTGCAAGATAACCAAACAAAACTTTTAGTGGATTTCTACTTATTTTATTAAATATCATCTCCACCAAACAGGACAAGCTTGCATGTGTTATAGTTTTGGAGAAAAATGTGTTCATTTCATGTATGCGCAAAATGCCTTTGAAATGGCTTTAAAATGGATTTGGAGCATGGAGACGATTATCTCAGGATGGCAATATAAACAAACGAAACTTTTAGTAGATTTCTACTTATTTTATTAAATATTATCTCGACCAAACAGGACAAGCTTGCATCTGTTATAGTTTTGGAGAAAAATGTGTTCATTTCATGTATGCGCGAAATGCCTTAAAAATGGCTTTAAAATGGATTTGGAGCATGGAGACGATTATCTCGGGATTGCAAGATAACCAAACAAAACTTTTAGTGGATTTCTACTTATTTTATTAAATATCATCTCCACCAAACAGGACAAGCTTGCATCTGTTATAGTTTTGGAGAAAAATGTGTTCATTTCATGTATGCGCGAAATGCCTTAAAAATGGCTTTAAAATGGATTTGGAGCATGGAGACGATTATCTCGGGATTGCAATATAACCAAACAAAACTTTTAGTGGATTTCTACTTATTTTATTAAATATCATCTCCACCAAACAGGACAAGCTTGCAACTGTTATAGTTTTGGAGAAAAATGTGTTCATTTCATGTATGCGCGAAATGCCTTAAAAATGGCTTTAAAATGGATTTGGAGCATGGAGACGATTATCTCGGGATTGCAAGATAACCAAACAAAACTTTTAGTTGATTTCTACTTATTTTATTAAATATCATCTCCACCAAACAGGACAAGCTTGCATCTGTTATAGTTTTGGAGAAAAATGTGTTCATTTCATGTATGCGCGAAATGCCTTAAAAATGGCTTTAAAATGGATTTGGAGCATGGAGACGATTATCTCGGGATTGCAAGATAACCAAACAAAACTTTTAGTGGATTTCTACTTATTTTATTAAATATCATCTCCACCAAACAGGACAAGCTTGCATCTGTTATAGTTTTGGAGAAAAATGTGTTCATTTCATGTATGCGCGAAATGCCTTAAAAATGGCTTTAAAATGGATTTGGAGCATGGAGACGATTATCTCGGGATTGCAAGATAACCAAACAAAACTTTTAGTGGATTTCTACTTATTTTATTAAATATCATCTCTACCAAACAGGACAAGCTTGCATCTGTTATAGTTTTGGAGGAAAATGTGTTCATTTCATGTATGCGCGAAATGCCTTAAAAATGGCTTTAAAATGGATTTGGAGCATGGAGACGATTATCTCGGGATTGCAATATAACCAAACAAAACTTTTAGTGGATTTCTACTTATTTTATTAAATATCATCTCCACCAAACAGGACAAGCTTGCATCTGTTATAGTTTTGGAGAAAAATGTGTTCATTTCATGTATGCGCGAAATGCCTTAAAAATGGCTTTAAAATGGATTTGGAGCATGGAGACGATTATCTCGGGATTGCAAGATAACCAAACAAAACTTTTAGTGGATTTCTACTTATTTTATTAAATATCATCTCCACCAAACAGGACAAGCTTGCATCTGTTATAGTTTTGGAGAAAAATGTGTTCATTTCATGTATGCGCGAAATGCCTTAAAAATGGCTTTAAAATGGATTTGGAGCATGGAGACGATTATCTCGGGATTGCAAGATAACCAAACAAAACTTTTAGTGGATTTCTACTTATTTTATTAAATATCATCTCCACCAAACAGGACAAGCTTGCATCTGTTATAGTTTTGGAGAAAAATGTGTTCATTTCATGTATGCGCGAAATGCCTTAAAATGGCTTTAAAATGGATTTGGAGCATGGAGACGATTATCTCGGGATTGCAATATAACCAAACAAAACTTTTAGTGGATTTCTACTTATTTTATTAAATATCATCTCCACCAAACAGGACAAGCTTGCATCTGTTATAGTTTTGGAGAAAAATGTGTTCATTTCATGTATGCGCGAAATGCCTTAAAAATGGCTTTAAAATGGATTTGGAGCATGGAGACGATTATCTCGGGATTGCAAGATAACCAAACAAAAATTTTAGTGGATTTCTACTTATTTTATTAAATATCATCTCCACCAAACAGGACAAGCTTGCATCTGTTATAGTTTTGGAGAAAAATGTGTTCATTTCATGTATGCGCGAAATGCCTTAAAAATGGCTTTAAAATGGATTTGGAGCATGGAGACGATTATCTCGGGATTGCAAGATAACCAAACAAAACTTTTAGTGGATTTCTACTTATTTTATTAAATATCATCTCCACCAAACAAGACAAGCTTGCATCTGTTATAGATTTGGAGAAAAATGTGTTCATTTCATGTATGCGCGAAATGCCTTAAAAATGGCTTTAAAATGGATTTGGAGCATGGAGACGATTATCTCGGGATTGCAAGATAACCAAACAAAACTTTTAGTAGATTTCTACTTATTTTATTAAATATCATCTCCACCAAACAGGACAAGCTTGCATCTGTTATAGTTTTGGAGAAAAATGTGTTCATTTCATGTATGCGCGAAATGCCTTAAAAATGGCTTTAAAATGGATTTGGAGCATGGAGACGATTATCTCGGGATTGCAAGATAACCAAACAAAACTTTTAGTGGATTTCTACTTATTTTATTAAATATCATCTCCACCAAACAGGACAAGCTTGCATGTGTTATAGTTTTGGAGAAAAATGTGTTCATTTCATGTATGCGCAAAATGCCTTTGAAATGGCTTTAAAATGGATTTGGAGCATGGAGACGATTATCTCGGGATTGCAAGATAACCAAACAAAACTTTTAGTGGATTTCTACTTATTTTATTAAATATCATCTCCACCAAACAGGACAAGCTTGCATCTGTTATAGTTTTGGAGAAAAATGTGTTCATTTCATGTATGCGCGAAATGCCTTAAAAATGGCTTTAAAATGGATTTGGAGCATGGAGACGATTATCTCGGGATTGCAAGATAACCAAACAAAACTTTTAGTGTATTTCTACTTATTTTATTAAATATCATCTCCACCAAACAGGACAAGCTTGCATCTATTATAGTTTTGGAGAAAAATGTGTTCATTTCATGTATGCGCGAAATGCCTTAAAAATGGCTTTAAAATGGATTTGGAGCATGGAGACGATTATCTCGGGATTGCAATATAACCAAACAAAACTTTTAGTGGATTTCTACTTATTTTATTAAATATCATCTCCACCAAACAGGACAAGCTTGCATCTGTTATAGTTTTGGAGAAAAATGTGTTCATTTCATGTATGCGCGAAATGCCTTAAAAATGGCTTTAAAATGGATTTGGAGCATGGAGACGATTATCTCGGGATTGCAAGATAACCAAACAAAACTTTTAGTGGATTTCTACTTATTTTATTAAATATCATCTCCACCAAACAGGACAAGCTTGCATCTGTTATAGTTTTGGAGAAAAATGTGTTCATTTCATGTATGCGCGAAATGCCTTAAAAATGGCTTTAAAATGGATTTGGAGCATGGAGACGATTATCTCGGGATTGCAAGATAACCAAACAAAACTTTTAGTGGATTTCTACTTATTTTATTAAATATCATCTCCACCAAACAGGACAAGCTTGCATCTGTTATAGTTTTGGAGAAAAATGTGTTCATTTCATGTATGCGCGAAATGCCTTAAAAATGGCTTTAAAATGGATTTGGAGCATGGAGACGATTATCTCGGGATTGCAAGATAACCAAACAAAACTTTTAGTGGATTTCTACTTATTTTATTAAATATCATCTCCACCAAACAGGACAAGCTTGCATCTGTTATAGTTTTGGAGAAAAATGTGTTCATTTCATGTATGCGCGAAATGCCTTAAAAATGGCTTTAAAATGGATTTGGAGCATGGAGACGATTATCTCGGGATTGCAAGATAACCAAACAAAACTTTTAGTGGATTTCTACTTATTTTATTAAATATCATCTCCACCAAACAGGACAAGCTTGCATCTGTTATAGTTTTGGAGAAAAATGTGTTCATTTCATGTATGCGCGAAATGCCTTAAAAATGGCTTTAAAATGGATTTGGAGCATGGAGACGATTATCTCGGGATTGCAAGATAACCAAACAAAACTTTTAGTGGATTTCTACTTATTTTATTAAATATCATCTCCACCAAACAGGACAAGCTTGCATCTGTTATAGTTTTGGAGAAAAATGTGTTCATTTCATGTATGCGCGAAATGCCTTAAAAATGGCTTTAAAATGGATTTGGAGCATGGAGACGATTATCTCGGGATTGCAATATAACCAAACAAAACTTTTAGTGGATTTTTACTTATTTTATTAAATATCATCTCCACCAAACAGGACAAGCTTGCATCTGTTATAGTTTTGGAGAAAAATGTGTTCATTTCATGTATGCGCGAAATGCCTTAAAAATGGCTTTAAAATGGATTTGGAGCATGGAGACGATTATCTCGGGATTGCAAGATAACCAAACAAAAATTTTAGTGGATTTCTACTTATTTTATTAAATATCATCTCCACCAAACAGGACAAGCTTGCATCTGTTATAGTTTTGGAGAAAAATGTGTTCATTTCATGTATGCGCGAAATGCCTTAAAAATGGCTTTAAAATGGATTTGGAGCATGGAGACGATTATCTCGGGATTGCAAGATAACCAAACAAAACTTTTAGTGGATTTCTACTTATTTTATTAAATATCATCTCCACCAAACAAGACAAGCTTGCATCTGTTATAGATTTGGAGAAAAATGTGTTCATTTCATGTATGCGCGAAATGCCTTAAAAATGGCTTTAAAATGGATTTGGAGCATGGAGACGATTATCTCGGGATTGCAAGATAACCAAACAAAAATTTTAGTGGATTTCTACTTGTTTTATTAAATATCATCTCCACCAAACAGGACAAGCTTGCATCTGTTATAGTTTTGGAGAAAAATGTGTTCATTTCATGTATGCGCGAAATGCCTTAAAAATGGCTTTAAAATGGATTTGGAGCATGGAGACGATTATCTCGGGATTGCAAGATAACCAAACAAAACTTTTAGTGGATTTCTACTTATTTTATTAAATATCATCTCCACCAAACAGGACAAGCTTGCATCTGTTATAGTTTTGGAGAAAAATGTGTTCATTTCATGTATGCGCGAAATGCCTTAAAAATGGCTTTAAAATGGATTTGGAGCATGGAGACGATTATCTCGGGATTGCAAGATAACCAAACAAAACTTTTAGTGGATTTCTACTTATTTTATTAAATATCATCTCCACCAAACAGGACAAGCTTGCATCTGTTATAGTTTTGGAGAAAAATGTGTTCATTTCATGTATGCGCGAAATGCCTTAAAAATGGCTTTAAAATGGATTTGGAGCATGGAGACGATTATCTCGGGATTGCAAGATAACCAAACAAAAATTTTAGTGGATTTCTACTTATTTTATTAAATATCATCTCCACCAAACAGGACAAGCTTGCATCTGTTATAGTTTTGGAGAAAAATGTGTTCATTTCATGTATGCGCGAAATGCCTTAAAAATGGCTTTAAAATGGATTTGGAGCATGGAGACGATTATCTCGGGATTGCAAGATAACCAAACAAAAATTTTAGTGGATTTCTACTTATTTTATTAAATATCATCTCCACCAAACAGGACAAGCTTGCATCTGTTATAGTTTTGGAGAAAAATGTGTTCATTTCATGTATGCGCGAAATGCCTTAAAAATGGCTTTAAAATGGATTTGGAGCATGGAGACGATTATCTCGGGATTGCAAGATAACCAAACAAAACTTTTAGTGGATTTCTACTTATTTTATTAAATATCATCTCCACCAAACAAGACAAGCTTGCATCTGTTATAGATTTGGAGAAAAATGTGTTCATTTCATGTATGCGCGAAATGCCTTAAAAATGGCTTTAAAATGGATTTGGAGCATGGAGACGATTATCTCGGGATTGCAAGGTAACCAAACAAAACTTTTAGTGGATTTCTACTTATTTTATTAAATATCATCTCCACCAAACAGGACAAGCTTGCATCTGTTATAGTTTTGGAGAAAAATGTGTTCATTTCATGTATGCGCGAAATGCCTTAAAAATGGCTTTAAAATGGATTTGGAGCATGGAGACGATTATCTCGGGATTGCAAGATAACCAAACAAAACTTTTAGTGGATTTCTACTTATTTTATTAAATATCATCTCCACTAAACAGGACAAGCTTGCATCTGTTATAGTTTTGGAGAAAAATGTGTTCATTTCATGTATGCGCGAAATGCCTTAAAATGGCTTTAAAATGGATTTGGAACATGGAGACGATTATCTCGGGATTGCAATATAACCAAACAAAACTTTTAGTGGATTTCTACTTATTTTATTAAATATCATCTCCACCAAACAGGACAAGCTTGCATCTGTTATAGTTTTGGAGAAAAATGTGTTCATTTCATGTATGCGCGAAATGCCTTAAAAATGGCTTTAAAATGGATTTGGAGCATGGAGACGATTATCTCGGGATTGCAAGATAACCAAACAAAACTTTTAGTGGATTTCTACTTATTTTATTAAATATCATCTCCACCAAACAGGACAAGCTTGCATGTGTTATAGTTTTGGAGAAAAATGTGTTCATTTCATGTATGCGCAAAATGCCTTTGAAATGGCTTTAAAATGGATTTGGAGCATGGAGACGATTATCTCAGGATGGCAATATAAACAAACGAAACTTTTAGTAGATTTCTACTTATTTTATTAAATATTATCTCGACCAAACAGGACAAGCTTGCATCTGTTATAGTTTTGGAGAAAAATGTGTTCATTTCATGTATGCGCGAAATGCCTTAAAAATGGCTTTAAAATGGATTTGGAGCATGGAGACGATTATCTCGGGATTGCAAGATAACCAAACAAAACTTTTAGTGGATTTCTACTTATTTTATTAAATATCATCTCCACCAAACAGGACAAGCTTGCATCTGTTATAGTTTTGGAGAAAAATGTGTTCATTTCATGTATGCGCGAAATGCCTTAAAAATGGCTTTAAAATGGATTTGGAGCATGGAGACGATTATCTCGGGATTGCAATATAACCAAACAAAACTTTTAGTGGATTTCTACTTATTTTATTAAATATCATCTCCACCAAACAGGACAAGCTTGCAACTGTTATAGTTTTGGAGAAAAATGTGTTCATTTCATGTATGCGCGAAATGCCTTAAAAATGGCTTTAAAATGGATTTGGAGCATGGAGACGATTATCTCGGGATTGCAAGATAACCAAACAAAACTTTTAGTTGATTTCTACTTATTTTATTAAATATCATCTCCACCAAACAGGACAAGCTTGCATCTGTTATAGTTTTGGAGAAAAATGTGTTCATTTCATGTATGCGCGAAATGCCTTAAAAATGGCTTTAAAATGGATTTGGAGCATGGAGACGATTATCTCGGGATTGCAAGATAACCAAACAAAACTTTTAGTGGATTTCTACTTATTTTATTAAATATCATCTCCACCAAACAGGACAAGCTTGCATCTGTTATAGTTTTGGAGAAAAATGTGTTCATTTCATGTATGCGCGAAATGCCTTAAAAATGGCTTTAAAATGGATTTGGAGCATGGAGACGATTATCTCGGGATTGCAAGATAACCAAACAAAACTTTTAGTGGATTTCTACTTATTTTATTAAATATCATCTCTACCAAACAGGACAAGCTTGCATCTGTTATAGTTTTGGAGGAAAATGTGTTCATTTCATGTATGCGCGAAATGCCTTAAAAATGGCTTTAAAATGGATTTGGAGCATGGAGACGATTATCTCGGGATTGCAATATAACCAAACAAAACTTTTAGTGGATTTCTACTTATTTTATTAAATATCATCTCCACCAAACAGGACAAGCTTGCATCTGTTATAGTTTTGGAGAAAAATGTGTTCATTTCATGTATGCGCGAAATGCCTTAAAAATGGCTTTAAAATGGATTTGGAGCATGGAGACGATTATCTCGGGATTGCAAGATAACCAAACAAAACTTTTAGTGGATTTCTACTTATTTTATTAAATATCATCTCCACCAAACAGGACAAGCTTGCATCTGTTATAGTTTTGGAGAAAAATGTGTTCATTTCATGTATGCGCGAAATGCCTTAAAAATGGCTTTAAAATGGATTTGGAGCATGGAGACGATTATCTCGGGATTGCAAGATAACCAAACAAAACTTTTAGTGGATTTCTACTTATTTTATTAAATATCATCTCCACCAAACAGGACAAGCTTGCATCTGTTATAGTTTTGGAGAAAAATGTGTTCATTTCATGTATGCGCGAAATGCCTTAAAATGGCTTTAAAATGGATTTGGAGCATGGAGACGATTATCTCGGGATTGCAATATAACCAAACAAAACTTTTAGTGGATTTCTACTTATTTTATTAAATATCATCTCCACCAAACAGGACAAGCTTGCATCTGTTATAGTTTTGGAGAAAAATGTGTTCATTTCATGTATGCGCGAAATGCCTTAAAAATGGCTTTAAAATGGATTTGGAGCATGGAGACGATTATCTCGGGATTGCAAGATAACCAAACAAAAATTTTAGTGGATTTCTACTTATTTTATTAAATATCATCTCCACCAAACAGGACAAGCTTGCATCTGTTATAGTTTTGGAGAAAAATGTGTTCATTTCATGTATGCGCGAAATGCCTTAAAAATGGCTTTAAAATGGATTTGGAGCATGGAGACGATTATCTCGGGATTGCAAGATAACCAAACAAAACTTTTAGTGGATTTCTACTTATTTTATTAAATATCATCTCCACCAAACAAGACAAGCTTGCATCTGTTATAGATTTGGAGAAAAATGTGTTCATTTCATGTATGCGCGAAATGCCTTAAAAATGGCTTTAAAATGGATTTGGAGCATGGAGACGATTATCTCGGGATTGCAAGATAACCAAACAAAACTTTTAGTAGATTTCTACTTATTTTATTAAATATCATCTCCACCAAACAGGACAAGCTTGCATCTGTTATAGTTTTGGAGAAAAATGTGTTCATTTCATGTATGCGCGAAATGCCTTAAAAATGGCTTTAAAATGGATTTGGAGCATGGAGACGATTATCTCGGGATTGCAAGATAACCAAACAAAACTTTTAGTGGATTTCTACTTATTTTATTAAATATCATCTCCACCAAACAGGACAAGCTTGCATGTGTTATAGTTTTGGAGAAAAATGTGTTCATTTCATGTATGCGCAAAATGCCTTTGAAATGGCTTTAAAATGGATTTGGAGCATGGAGACGATTATCTCGGGATTGCAAGATAACCAAACAAAACTTTTAGTGGATTTCTACTTATTTTATTAAATATCATCTCCACCAAACAGGACAAGCTTGCATCTGTTATAGTTTTGGAGAAAAATGTGTTCATTTCATGTATGCGCGAAATGCCTTAAAAATGGCTTTAAAATGGATTTGGAGCATGGAGACGATTATCTCGGGATTGCAAGATAACCAAACAAAACTTTTAGTGTATTTCTACTTATTTTATTAAATATCATCTCCACCAAACAGGACAAGCTTGCATCTATTATAGTTTTGGAGAAAAATGTGTTCATTTCATGTATGCGCGAAATGCCTTAAAAATGGCTTTAAAATGGATTTGGAGCATGGAGACGATTATCTCGGGATTGCAATATAACCAAACAAAACTTTTAGTGGATTTCTACTTATTTTATTAAATATCATCTCCACCAAACAGGACAAGCTTGCATCTGTTATAGTTTTGGAGAAAAATGTGTTCATTTCATGTATGCGCGAAATGCCTTAAAAATGGCTTTAAAATGGATTTGGAGCATGGAGACGATTATCTCGGGATTGCAAGATAACCAAACAAAACTTTTAGTGGATTTCTACTTATTTTATTAAATATCATCTCCACCAAACAGGACAAGCTTGCATCTGTTATAGTTTTGGAGAAAAATGTGTTCATTTCATGTATGCGCGAAATGCCTTAAAAATGGCTTTAAAATGGATTTGGAGCATGGAGACGATTATCTCGGGATTGCAAGATAACCAAACAAAACTTTTAGTGGATTTCTACTTATTTTATTAAATATCATCTCCACCAAACAGGACAAGCTTGCATCTGTTATAGTTTTGGAGAAAAATGTGTTCATTTCATGTATGCGCGAAATGCCTTAAAAATGGCTTTAAAATGGATTTGGAGCATGGAGACGATTATCTCGGGATTGCAAGATAACCAAACAAAACTTTTAGTGGATTTCTACTTATTTTATTAAATATCATCTCCACCAAACAGGACAAGCTTGCATCTGTTATAGTTTTGGAGAAAAATGTGTTCATTTCATGTATGCGCGAAATGCCTTAAAAATGGCTTTAAAATGGATTTGGAGCATGGAGACGATTATCTCGGGATTGCAAGATAACCAAACAAAACTTTTAGTGGATTTCTACTTATTTTATTAAATATCATCTCCACCAAACAGGACAAGCTTGCATCTGTTATAGTTTTGGAGAAAAATGTGTTCATTTCATGTATGCGCGAAATGCCTTAAAAATGGCTTTAAAATGGATTTGGAGCATGGAGACGATTATCTCGGGATTGCAAGATAACCAAACAAAACTTTTAGTGGATTTCTACTTATTTTATTAAATATCATCTCCACCAAACAGGACAAGCTTGCATCTGTTATAGTTTTGGAGAAAAATGTGTTCATTTCATGTATGCGCGAAATGCCTTAAAAATGGCTTTAAAATGGATTTGGAGCATGGAGACGATTATCTCGGGATTGCAATATAACCAAACAAAACTTTTAGTGGATTTTTACTTATTTTATTAAATATCATCTCCACCAAACAGGACAAGCTTGCATCTGTTATAGTTTTGGAGAAAAATGTGTTCATTTCATGTATGCGCGAAATGCCTTAAAAATGGCTTTAAAATGGATTTGGAGCATGGAGACGATTATCTCGGGATTGCAAGATAACCAAACAAAAATTTTAGTGGATTTCTACTTATTTTATTAAATATCATCTCCACCAAACAGGACAAGCTTGCATCTGTTATAGTTTTGGAGAAAAATGTGTTCATTTCATGTATGCGCGAAATGCCTTAAAAATGGCTTTAAAATGGATTTGGAGCATGGAGACGATTATCTCGGGATTGCAAGATAACCAAACAAAACTTTTAGTGGATTTCTACTTATTTTATTAAATATCATCTCCACCAAACAAGACAAGCTTGCATCTGTTATAGATTTGGAGAAAAATGTGTTCATTTCATGTATGCGCGAAATGCCTTAAAAATGGCTTTAAAATGGATTTGGAGCATGGAGACGATTATCTCGGGATTGCAAGATAACCAAACAAAAATTTTAGTGGATTTCTACTTGTTTTATTAAATATCATCTCCACCAAACAGGACAAGCTTGCATCTGTTATAGTTTTGGAGAAAAATGTGTTCATTTCATGTATGCGCGAAATGCCTTAAAAATGGCTTTAAAATGGATTTGGAGCATGGAGACGATTATCTCGGGATTGCAAGATAACCAAACAAAACTTTTAGTGGATTTCTACTTATTTTATTAAATATCATCTCCACCAAACAGGACAAGCTTGCATCTGTTATAGTTTTGGAGAAAAATGTGTTCATTTCATGTATGCGCGAAATGCCTTAAAAATGGCTTTAAAATGGATTTGGAGCATGGAGACGATTATCTCGGGATTGCAAGATAACCAAACAAAACTTTTAGTGGATTTCTACTTATTTTATTAAATATCATCTCCACCAAACAGGACAAGCTTGCATCTGTTATAGTTTTGGAGAAAAATGTGTTCATTTCATGTATGCGCGAAATGCCTTAAAAATGGCTTTAAAATGGATTTGGAGCATGGAGACGATTATCTCGGGATTGCAAGATAACCAAACAAAAATTTTAGTGGATTTCTACTTATTTTATTAAATATCATCTCCACCAAACAGGACAAGCTTGCATCTGTTATAGTTTTGGAGAAAAATGTGTTCATTTCATGTATGCGCGAAATGCCTTAAAAATGGCTTTAAAATGGATTTGGAGCATGGAGACGATTATCTCGGGATTGCAAGATAACCAAACAAAAATTTTAGTGGATTTCTACTTATTTTATTAAATATCATCTCCACCAAACAGGACAAGCTTGCATCTGTTATAGTTTTGGAGAAAAATGTGTTCATTTCATGTATGCGCGAAATGCCTTAAAAATGGCTTTAAAATGGATTTGGAGCATGGAGACGATTATCTCGGGATTGCAAGATAACCAAACAAAACTTTTAGTGGATTTCTACTTATTTTATTAAATATCATCTCCACCAAACAAGACAAGCTTGCATCTGTTATAGATTTGGAGAAAAATGTGTTCATTTCATGTATGCGCGAAATGCCTTAAAAATGGCTTTAAAATGGATTTGGAGCATGGAGACGATTATCTCGGGATTGCAAGGTAACCAAACAAAACTTTTAGTGGATTTCTACTTATTTTATTAAATATCATCTCCACCAAACAGGACAAGCTTGCATCTGTTATAGTTTTGGAGAAAAATGTGTTCATTTCATGTATGCGCGAAATGCCTTAAAAATGGCTTTAAAATGGATTTGGAGCATGGAGACGATTATCTCGGGATTGCAAGATAACCAAACAAAAATTTTAGTGGATTTCTACTTATTTTATTAAATATCATCTCCACCAAACAGGACAAGCTTGCATCTGTTATAGTTTTGGAGAAAAATGTGTTCATTTCATGTATGCGCGAAATGCCTTAAAAATGGCTTTAAAATGGATTTGGAGCATGGAGACGATTATCTCGGGATTGCAAGATAACCAAACAAAACTTTTAGTGGATTTCTACTTATTTTATTAAATATCATCTCCACCAAACAAGACAAGCTTGCATCTGTTATAGATTTGGAGAAAAATGTGTTCATTTCATGTATGCGCGAAATGCCTTAAAAATGGCTTTAAAATGGATTTGGAGCATGGAGACGATTATCTCGGGATTGCAAGATAACCAAACAAAAATTTTAGTGGATTTCTACTTGTTTTATTAAATATCATCTCCACCAAACAGGACAAGCTTGCATCTGTTATAGTTTTGGAGAAAAATGTGTTCATTTCATGTATGCGCGAAATGCCTTAAAAATGGCTTTAAAATGGATTTGGAGCATGGAGACGATTATCTCGGGATTGCAAGATAACCAAACAAAACTTTTAGTGGATTTCTACTTATTTTATTAAATATCATCTCCACCAAACAGGACAAGCTTGCATCTGTTATAGTTTTGGAGAAAAATGTGTTCATTTCATGTATGCGCGAAATGCCTTAAAAATGGCTTTAAAATGGATTTGGAGCATGGAGACGATTATCTCGGGATTGCAAGATAACCAAACAAAACTTTTAGTGGATTTCTACTTATTTTATTAAATATCATCTCCACCAAACAGGACAAGCTTGCATCTGTTATAGTTTTGGAGAAAAATGTGTTCATTTCATGTATGCGCGAAATGCCTTAAAAATGGCTTTAAAATGGATTTGGAGCATGGAGACGATTATCTCGGGATTGCAATATAACCAAACAAAACTTTTAGTGGATTTTTACTTATTTTATTAAATATCATCTCCACCAAACAGGACAAGCTTGCATCTGTTATAGTTTTGGAGAAAAATGTGTTCATTTCATGTATGCGCGAAATGCCTTAAAAATGGCTTTAAAATGGATTTGGAGCATGGAGACGATTATCTCGGGATTGCAAGATAACCAAACAAAAATTTTAGTGGATTTCTACTTATTTTATTAAATATCATCTCCACCAAACAGGACAAGCTTGCATCTGTTATAGTTTTGGAGAAAAATGTGTTCATTTCATGTATGCGCGAAATGCCTTAAAAATGGCTTTAAAATGGATTTGGAGCATGGAGACGATTATCTCGGGATTGCAAGATAACCAAACAAAACTTTTAGTGGATTTCTACTTATTTTATTAAATATCATCTCCACCAAACAAGACAAGCTTGCATCTGTTATAGATTTGGAGAAAAATGTGTTCATTTCATGTATGCGCGAAATGCCTTAAAAATGGCTTTAAAATGGATTTGGAGCATGGAGACGATTATCTCGGGATTGCAAGATAACCAAACAAAACTTTTAGTGGATTTCTACTTATTTTATTAAATATCATCTCCACCAAACAAGACAAGCTTGCATCTGTTATAGATTTGGAGAAAAATGTGTTCATTTCATGTATGCGCGAAATACCTTAAAAATGGCTTTAAAATGGATTTGGAGCATGGAGACGATTATCTCGGGATTGCAAGATAACCAAACAAAACTTTTAGTGGATTTCTACTTATTTTATTAAATATCATCTCCACCAAACAGGACAAGCTTGCATCTGTTATAGTTTTGGAGAAAAATGTGTTCATTTCATGTATGCGCGAAATGCCTTAAAAATGGCTTTAAAATGGATTTGGAGCATGGAGACGATTATCTCGGGATTGCAAGATAACCAAACAAAACTTTTAGTGGATTTCTACTTATTTTATTAAATATCATCTCCACCAAACAGGACAAGCTTGCATCTGTTATAGTTTTGGAGAAAAATGTGTTCATTTCATGTATGCGCGAAATGCCTTAAAAATGGCTTTAAAATGGATTTGGAGCATGGAGACGATTATCTCGGGATTGCAAGATAACCAAACAAAACTTTTAGTGGATTTCTACTTATTTTATTAAATATCATCTCCACCAAACAGGACAAGCTTGCATCTGTTATAGTTTTGGAGAAAAATGTGTTCATTTCATGTATGCGCGAAATGCCTTAAAAATGGCTTTAAAATAGATTTGGAGCATGGAGACGATTATCTCGGGATTGCAAGATAACCAAACAAAACTTTTAGTGGATTTCTACTTATTTTATTAAATATCATCTCCACCAAACAGGACAAGCTTGCATCTGTTATAGTTTTGGAGAAAAATGTGTTCATTTCATGTATGCGCGAAATGCCTTAAAAATGGCTTTAAAATGGATTTGGAGCATGGAGACGATTATCTCGGGATTGCAAGATAACCAAACAAAACTTTTAGTGGATTTCTACTTATTTTATTAAATATCATCTCCACCAAACAGGACAAGCTTGCATCTGTTATAGTTTTGGAGAAAAATGTGTTCATTTCATGTATGCGCGAAATGCCTTAAAAATGGCTTTAAAATGGATTTGGAGCATGGAGACGATTATCTCGGGATTGCAATATAACCAAACAAAACTTTTAGTGGATTTCTACTTATTTTATTAAATATCATCTCCACCAAACAGGACAAGCTTGCATCTGTTATAGTTTTGGAGAAAAATGTGTTCATTTCATGTATGCGCGAAATGCCTTAAAAATGGCTTTAAAATGGATTTGGAGCATGGAGACGATTATCTCGGGATTGCAAGATAACCAAACAAAACTTTTAGTGGATTTCTACTTATTTTATTAAATATCATCTCCACCAAACAGGACAAGCTTGCATCTGTTATAGTTTTGGAGAAAAATGTGTTCATTTCATGTATGCGCGAAATGCCTTAAAAATGGCTTTAAAATGGATTTGGAGCATGGAGACGATTATCTCGGGATTGCAAGATAACCAAACAAAACTTTTAGTGGATTTCTACTTATTTTATTAAATATCATCTCCACCAAACAGGACAAGCTTGCATCTGTTATAGTTTTGGAGAAAAATGTGTTCATTTCATGTATGCGCGAAATGCCTTAAAAATGGCTTTAAAATGGATTTGGAGCATGGAGACGATTATCTCAGGATTGCAAGATAACCAAACAAAACTTTTAGTGGATTTCTACTTATTTTATTAAATATCATCTCCACCAAACAGGACAAGCTTGCATCTGTTATAGTTTTGGAGAAAAATGTGTTCATTTCATGTATGCGCGAAATGCCTTAAAAATGGCTTTAAAATGGATTTGGAGCATGGAGACGATTATCTCGGGATTGCAAGATAACCAAACAAAACTTTTAGTGGATTTCTACTTATTTTATTAAATATCATCTCCACCAAACAGGACAAGCTTGCATCTGTTATAGTTTTGGAGAAAAATGTGTTCATTTCATGTATGCGCGAAATGCCTTAAAAATGGCTTTAAAATGGATTTGGAGCATGGAGACGATTATCTCGGGATTGCAAGATAACCAAACAAAACTTTTAGTGGATTTCTACTTATTTTATTAAATATCATCTCCACCAAACAGGACAAGCTTGCATCTGTTATAGTTTTGGAGAAAAATGTGTTCATTTCATGTATGCGCGAAATGCCTTAAAAATGGCTTTAAAATGGATTTGGAGCATGGAGACGATTATCTCAGGATTGCAAGATAACCAAACAAAACTTTTAGTGGATTTCTACTTATTTTATTAAATATCATCTCCACCAAACAGGACAAGCTTGCATCTGTTATAGTTTTGGAGAAAAATGTGTTCATTTCATGTATGCGCGAAATGCCTTAAAAATGGCTTTAAAATGGATTTGGAGCATGGAGACGATTATCTCGGGATTGCAAGATAACCAAACAAAACTTTTAGTGGATTTCTACTTATTTTATTAAATATCATCCCCACCAAACAGGACAAGCTTGCATCTGTTATAGTTTTGGAGAAAAATGTGTTCATTTCATGTATGCGCGAAATGCCTTAAAAATGGCTTTAAAATGGATTTGGAGCATGGAGACGATTATCTCGGGATTGCAAGATAACCAAACAAAACTTTTAGTGGATTTCTACTTATTTTATTAAATATCATCTCCACCAAACAAGACAAGCTTGCATCTGTTATAGTTTTGGAGAAAAATGTGTTCATTTCATGTATGCGCGAAATGCCTTAAAAATGGCTTTAAAATGGATTTGGAGCATGGAGACGATTATCTCGGGATTGCAAGATAACCAAACAAAACTTTTAGTGGATTTCTACTTATTTTATTAAATATCATCTCCACCAAACAGGACAAGCTTGCATCTGTTATAGTTTTGGAGAAAAATGTGTTCATTTCATGTATGCGCGAAATGCCTTAAAAATGGCTTTAAAATGGATTTGGAGCATGGAGACGATTATCTCGGGATTGCAAGATAACCAAACAAAACTTTTAGTGGATTTCTACTTATTTTATTAAATATCATCACCACCAAACAGGACAAGCTTGCATCTGTTATAGTTTTGGAGAAAAATGTGTTCATTTCATGTATGCGCGAAATGCCTTAAAAATGGCTTTAAAATGGATTTGGAGCATGGAGACGATTATCTCGGGATTGCAAGATAACCAAACAAAACTTTTAGTGGATTTCTACTTATTTTATTAAATATCATCTCCACCAAACAGGACAAGCTTGCATCTGTTATAGTTTTGGAGAAAAATGTGTTCATTTCATGTATGCGCGAAATGCCTTAAAAATGGCTTTAAAATGGATTTGGAGCATGGAGACGATTATCTCGGGATTGCAAGATAACCAAACAAAACTTTTAGTGGATTTCTACTTATTTTATTAAATATCATCTCCACCAAACAAGAGAAGCTTGCGTCTGTTATAGTTTTGGAGAAAAATGTGTTCATTTCATGTATGCGCGAAATGCCTTAAAAATGGCTTTAAAATGGATTTGGAGCATGGAGACGATTATCTCGGGATTGCAAGATAACCAAACAAAACTTTTAGTGGATTTCTACTTATTTTATTAAATATCATCTCCACCAAACAGGACAAGCTTGCATCTGTTATAGTTTTGGAGAAAAATGTGTTCATTTCATGTATGCGCGAAATGCCTTAAAAATGGCTTTAAAATGGATTTGGAGCATGGAGACGATTATCTCAGGATTGCAAGATAACCAAACAAAACTTTTAGTGGATTTCTACTTATTTTATTAAATATCATCTCCACCAAACAGGACAAGCTTGCATCTGTTATAGTTTTGGAGAAAAATGTGTTCATTTCATGTATGCGCGAAATGCCTTAAAAATGGCTTTAAAATGGATTTGGAGCATGGAGACGATTATCTCGGGATTGCAAGATAACCAAACAAAACTTTTAGTGGATTTCTACTTATTTTATTAAATATCATCTCCACCAAACAGGACAAGCTTGCATCTGTTATAGTTTTGGAGAAAAATGTGTTCATTTCATGTATGCGCGAAATGCCTTAAAAATGGCTTTAAAATGGATTTGGAGCATGGAGACGATTATCTCGGGATTGCAAGATAACCAAACAAAACTTTTAGTGGATTTCTACTTATTTTATTAAATATCATCTCCACCAAACAGGACAAGCTTGCATCTGTTATAGTTTTGGAGAAAAATGTGTTCATTTCATGTATGCGCGAAATGCCTTAAAAATGGCTTTAAAATGGATTTGGAGCATGGAGACGATTATCTCAGGATTGCAAGAGAACCAAACAAAACTTTTAGTGGATTTCTACTTATTTTATTAAATATCATCTCCACCAAACAGGACAAGCTTGCATCTGTTATAGTTTTGGAGAAAAATGTGTTCATTTCATGTATGCGCGAAATGCCTTAAAAATGGCTTTAAAATGGATTTGGAGCATGGAGACGATTATCTCGGGATTGCAAGATAACCAAACAAAACTTTTAGTGGATTTCTACTTATTTTATTAAATATCATCCCCACCAAACAGGACAAGCTTGCATCTGTTATAGTTTTGGAGAAAAATGTGTTCATTTCATGTATGCGCGAAATGCCTTAAAAATGGTTTTAAAATGGATTTGGAGCATGGAGACGATTATCTCGGGATTGCAAGATAACCAAACAAAACTTTTAGTGGATTTCTACTTATTTTATTAAATATCATCTCCACCAAACAAGACAAGCTTGCATCTGTTATAGTTTTGGAGAAAAATGTGTTCATTTCATGTATGCGCGAAATGCCTTAAAAATGGCTTTAAAATGGATTTGGAGCATGGAGACGATTATCTCGGGATTGCAAGATAACCAAACAAAACTTTTAGTGGATTTCTACTTATTTTATTAAATATCATCTCCACCAAACAGGACAAGCTTGCATCTGTTATAGTTTTGGAGAAAAATGTGTTCATTTCATGTATGCGCGAAATGCCTTAAAAATGGCTTTAAAATGGATTTGGAGCATGGAGACGATTATCTCGGGATTGCAAGATAACCAAACAAAACTTTTAGTGGATTTCTACTTATTTTATTAAATATCATCACCACCAAACAGGACAAGCTTGCATCTGTTATAGTTTTGGAGAAAAATGTGTTCATTTCATGTATGCGCGAAATGCCTTAAAAATGGCTTTAAAATGGATTTGGAGCATGGAGACGATTATCTCGGGATTGCAAGATAACCAAACAAAACTTTTAGTGGATTTCTACTTATTTTATTAAATATCATCTCCACCAAACAGGACAAGCTTGCATCTGTTATAGTTTTGGAGAAAAATGTGTTCATTTCATGTATGCGCGAAATGCCTTAAAAATGGCTTTAAAATGGATTTGGAGCATGGAGACGATTATCTCGGGATTGCAAGATAACCAAACAAAACTTTTAGTGGATTTCTACTTATTTTATTAAATATCATCTCCACCAAACAAGAGAAGCTTGCGTCTGTTATAGTTTTGGAGAAAAATGTGTTCATTTCATGTATGCGCGAAATGCCTTAAAAATGGCTTTAAAATGGATTTGGAGCATGGAGACGATTATCTCGGGATTGCAAGATAACCAAACAAAACTTTTAGTGGATTTCTACTTATTTTATTAAATATCATCTCCACCAAACAGGACAAGCTTGCATCTGTTATAGTTTTGGAGAAAAATGTGTTCATTTCATGTATGCGCGAAATGCCTTAAAAATGGCTTTAAAATGGATTTGGAGCTTGGAGACGATTATCTCGGGATTGCAAGATAACCAAACAAAACTTTTAGTGGATTTCTACTTATTTTATTAAATATCATCTCCACCAAACAGGACAAGCTTGCATCTGTTATAGTTTTGGAGAAAAATGTGTTCATTTCATGTATGCGCGAAATGCCTTAAAAATGGCTTTAAAATGGATTTGGAGCATGGAGACGATTATCTCGGGATTGCAAGATAACCAAACAAAACTTTTAGTGGATTTCTACTTATTTTATTAAATATCATCTCTACCAAACAGGACAAGCTTGCATCTGTTATAGTTTTGGAGAAAAATGTGTTCATTTCATGTATGCGCGAAATGCCTTAAAAATGGCTTTAAAATGGATTTGGAGCATGGAGACGATTATCTCGGGATTGCAAGATAACCAAACAAAAATTTTAGTGGATTTCTACTTATTTTATTAAATATCATCTCCACCAAACAGGACAAGCTTGCATCTGTTATAGTTTTGGAGAAAAATGTGTTAATTTCATGTATGCGCGAAATGCCTTAAAAATGGCTTTAAAATGGATTTGGAGCATGGAGACGATTATCTCGGGATTGCAAGATAACCAAACAAAACTTTTAGTGGATTTCTACTTATTTTATTAAATATCATCTCCACCAAACAAGACAAGCTTGCATCTGTTATAGATTTGGAGAAAAATGTGTTCATTTCATGTATGCGCGAAATGCCTTAAAAATGGCTTTAAAATGGATTTGGAGCATGGAGACGATTATCTCGGGATTGCAAGATAACCAAACAAAACTTTTAGTAGATTTCTACTTATTTTATTAAATATCATCTCCACCAAACAGGACAAGCTTGCATCTGTTATAGTTTTGGAGAAAAATGTGTTCATTTCATGTATG
Source organism: Anomaloglossus baeobatrachus (assembly GCF_048569485.1). Lineage (NCBI taxonomy): Eukaryota > Metazoa > Chordata > Amphibia > Anura > Aromobatidae > Anomaloglossus > Anomaloglossus baeobatrachus. The sequence continues at coordinate 18,895 of NW_027445177.1, read as the reverse complement.
CGCGAAATGCCTTAAAAATGGCTTTAAAATGGATTTGGAGCATGGAGACGATTATCTCGGGATTGCAAGATAACCAAACAAAACTTTTAGTGGATTTCTACTTATTTTATTAAATATCATCTCCACCAAACAGGACAAGCTTGCATGTGTTATAGTTTTGGAGAAAAATGTGTTCATTTCATGTATGCGCAAAATGCCTTTGAAATGGCTTTAAAATGGATTTGGAGCATGGAGACGATTATCTCGGGATTGCAAGATAACCAAACAAAACTTTTAGTGGATTTCTACTTATTTTATTAAATATCATCTCCACCAAACAGGACAAGCTTGCATCTGTTATAGTTTTGGAGAAAAATGTGTTCATTTCATGTATGCGCGAAATGCCTTAAAAATGGCTTTAAAATGGATTTGGAGCATGGAGACGATTATCTCGGGATTGCAAGATAACCAAACAAAACTTTTAGTGTATTTCTACTTATTTTATTAAATATCATCTCCACCAAACAGGACAAGCTTGCATCTATTATAGTTTTGGAGAAAAATGTGTTCATTTCATGTATGCGCGAAATGCCTTAAAAATGGCTTTAAAATGGATTTGGAGCATGGAGACGATTATCTCGGGATTGCAATATAACCAAACAAAACTTTTAGTGGATTTCTACTTATTTTATTAAATATCATCTCCACCAAACAGGACAAGCTTGCATCTGTTATAGTTTTGGAGAAAAATGTGTTCATTTCATGTATGCGCGAAATGCCTTAAAAATGGCTTTAAAATGGATTTGGAGCATGGAGACGATTATCTCGGGATTGCAAGATAACCAAACAAAACTTTTAGTGGATTTCTACTTATTTTATTAAATATCATCTCCACCAAACAGGACAAGCTTGCATCTGTTATAGTTTTGGAGAAAAATGTGTTCATTTCATGTATGCGCGAAATGCCTTAAAAATGGCTTTAAAATGGATTTGGAGCATGGAGACGATTATCTCGGGATTGCAATATAACCAAACAAAACTTTTAGTGGATTTCTACTTATTTTATTAAATATCATCTCCACCAAACAGGACAAGCTTGCATCTGTTATAGTTTTGGAGAAAAATGTGTTCATTTCATGTATGCGCGAAATGCCTTAAAAATGGCTTTAAAATGGATTTGGAGCATGGAGACGATTATCTCGGGATTGCAAGATAACCAAACAAAACTTTTAGTGGATTTCTACTTATTTTATTAAATATCATCTCCACCAAACAGGACAAGCTTGCATCTGTTATAGTTTTGGAGAAAAATGTGTTCATTTCATGTATGCGCGAAATGCCTTAAAAATGGCTTTAAAATGGATTTGGAGCATGGAGACGATTATCTCGGGATTGCAAGATAACCAAACAAAACTTTTAGTGGATTTCTACTTATTTTATTAAATATCATCTCCACCAAACAGGACAAGCTTGCATCTGTTATACTTTTGGAGAAAAATGTGTTCATTTCATGTATGCGCGAAATGCCTTAAAAATGGCTTTAAAATGGATTTGGAGCATGGAGACGATTATCTCGGGATTGCAAGATAACCAAACAAAACTTTTAGTGGATTTCTACTTATTTTATTAAATATCATCTCCACCAAACAGGACAAGCTTGCATGTGTTATAGTTTTGGAGAAAAATGTGTTCATTTCATGTATGCGCAAAATGCCTTTGAAATGGCTTTAAAATGGATTTAGAGCATGGAGACGATTATCTCGAGATTGCAAGATAACCAAACAAAACTTTTAGTGGATTTCTACTTATTTTATTAAATATCATCTCCACCAAACAGGACAAGCTTGCATCTGTTATAGTTTTGGAGAAAAATGTGTTCATTTCATGTATGCGCGAAATGCCTTAAAAATGGCTTTAAAATGGATTTGGAGCATGGAGACGATTATCTCGGGATTGCAAGATAACCAAACAAAAATTTTAGTGGATTTCTACTTATTTTATTAAATATCATCTCCACCAAACAGGACAAGCTTGCATCTGTTATAGTTTTGGAGAAAAATGTGTTCATTTCATGTATGCGCGAAATGCCTTAAAAATGGCTTTAAAATGGATTTGGAGCATGGAGACGATTATCTCGGGATTGCAAGATAACCAAACAAAACTTTTAGTGGATTTCTACTTATTTTATTAAATATCATCTCCACCAAACAAGACAAGCTTGCATCTGTTATAGATTTGGAGAAAAATGTGTTCATTTCATGTATGCGCGAAATGCCTTAAAAATGGCTTTAAAATGGATTTGGAGCATGGAGACGATTATCTCGGGATTGCAAGATAACCAAACAAAACTTTTAGTAGATTTCTACTTATTTTATTAAATATCATCTCCACCAAACAGGACAAGCTTGCATCTGTTATAGTTTTGGAGAAAAATGTGTTCATTTCATGTATGCGCGAAATGCCTTAAAAATGGCTTTAAAATGGATTTGGAGCATGGAGACGATTATCTCGGGATTGCAAGATAACCAAACAAAACTTTTAGTGGATTTCTACTTATTTTATTAAATATCATCTCCACCAAACAGGACAAGCTTGCATGTGTTATAGTTTTGGAGAAAAATGTGTTCATTTCATGTATGCGCAAAATGCCTTTGAAATGGCTTTAAAATGGATTTGGAGCATGGAGACGATTATCTCGGGATTGCAAGATAACCAAACAAAACTTTTAGTGGATTTCTACTTATTTTATTAAATATCATCTCCACCAAACAGGACAAGCTTGCATCTGTTATAGTTTTGGAGAAAAATGTGTTCATTTCATGTATGCGCGAAATGCCTTAAAAATGGCTTTAAAATGGATTTGGAGCATGGAGACGATTATCTCGGGATTGCAAGATAACCAAACAAAACTTTTAGTGTATTTCTACTTATTTTATTAAATATCATCTCCACCAAACAGGACAAGCTTGCATCTATTATAGTTTTGGAGAAAAATGTGTTCATTTCATGTATGCGCGAAATGCCTTAAAAATGGCTTTAAAATGGATTTGGAGCATGGAGACGATTATCTCGGGATTGCAATATAACCAAACAAAACTTTTAGTGGATTTCTACTTATTTTATTAAATATCATCTCCACCAAACAGGACAAGCTTGCATCTGTTATAGTTTTGGAGAAAAATGTGTTCATTTCATGTATGCGCGAAATGCCTTAAAAATGGCTTTAAAATGGATTTGGAGCATGGAGACGATTATCTCGGGATTGCAAGATAACCAAACAAAACTTTTAGTGGATTTCTACTTATTTTATTAAATATCATCTCCACCAAACAGGACAAGCTTGCATCTGTTATAGTTTTGGAGAAAAATGTGTTCATTTCATGTATGCGCGAAATGCCTTAAAAATGGCTTTAAAATGGATTTGGAGCATGGAGACGATTATCTCGGGATTGCAATATAACCAAACAAAACTTTTAGTGGATTTCTACTTATTTTATTAAATATCATCTCCACCAAACAGGACAAGCTTGCATCTGTTATAGTTTTGGAGAAAAATGTGTTCATTTCATGTATGCGCGAAATGCCTTAAAAATGGCTTTAAAATGGATTTGGAGCATGGAGACGATTATCTCGGGATTGCAAGATAACCAAACAAAACTTTTAGTGGATTTCTACTTATTTTATTAAATATCATCTCCACCAAACAGGACAAGCTTGCATCTGTTATAGTTTTGGAGAAAAATGTGTTCATTTCATGTATGCGCGAAATGCCTTAAAAATGGCTTTAAAATGGATTTGGAGCATGGAGACGATTATCTCGGGATTGCAAGATAACCAAACAAAACTTTTAGTGGATTTCTACTTATTTTATTAAATATCATCTCCACCAAACAGGACAAGCTTGCATCTGTTATACTTTTGGAGAAAAATGTGTTCATTTCATGTATGCGCGAAATGCCTTAAAAATGGCTTTAAAATGGATTTGGAGCATGGAGACGATTATCTCGGGATTGCAAGATAACCAAACAAAACTTTTAGTGGATTTCTACTTATTTTATTAAATATCATCTCCACCAAACAGGACAAGCTTGCATGTGTTATAGTTTTGGAGAAAAATGTGTTCATTTCATGTATGCGCAAAATGCCTTTGAAATGGCTTTAAAATGGATTTGGAGCATGGAGACGATTATCTCGAGATTGCAAGATAACCAAACAAAACTTTTAGTGGATTTCTACTTATTTTATTAAATATCATCTCCACCAAACAGGACAAGCTTGCATCTGTTATAGTTTTGGAGAAAAATGTGTTCATTTCATGTATGCGCGAAATGCCTTAAAAATGGCTTTAAAATGGATTTGGAGCATGGAGACGATTATCTCGGGATTGCAAGATAACCAAACAAAACTTTTAGTGGATTTCTACTTATTTTATTAAATATCATCTCCACCAAACAGGACAAGCTTGCATCTGTTATAGTTTTGGAGAAAAATGTGTTCATTTCATGTATGCGCGAAATGCCTTAAAAATGGCTTTAAAATGGATTTGGAGCATGGAGACGATTATCTCGGGATTGCAAGATAACCAAACAAAACTTTTAGTGGATTTCTACTTATTTTATTAAATATCATCTCTACCAAACAGGACAAGCTTGCATCTGTTATAGTTTTGGAGAAAAATGTGTTCATTTCATGTATGCGCGAAATGCCTTAAAAATGGCTTTAAAATGGATTTGGAGCATGGAGACGATTATCTCGGGATTGCAATATAACCAAACAAAACTTTTAGTGGATTTCTACTTATTTTATTAAATATCATCTCCACCAAACAGGACAAGCTTGCATCTGTTATAGTTTTGGAGAAAAATGTGTTCATTTCATGTATGCGCGAAATGCCTTAAAAATGGCTTTAAAATGGATTTGGAGCATGGAGACGATTATCTCGGGATTGCAAGATAACCAAACAAAACTTTTAGTGGATTTCTACTTATTTTATTAAATATCATCTCCACCAAACAGGACAAGCTTGCATCTGTTATAGTTTTGGAGAAAAATGTGTTCATTTCATGTATGCGCGAAATGCCTTAAAAATGGCTTTAAAATGGATTTGGAGCATGGAGACGATTATCTCGGGATTGCAAGATAACCAAACAAAACTTTTAGTGGATTTCTACTTATTTTATTAAATATCATCTCCACCAAACAGGACAAGCTTGCATCTGTTATAGTTTTGGAGAAAAATGTGTTCATTTCATGTATGCGCGAAATGCCTTAAAAATGGCTTTAAAATGGATTTGGAGCATGGAGACGATTATCTCGGGATTGCAATATAACCAAACAAAACTTTTAGTGGATTTCTACTTATTTTATTAAATATCATCTCCACCAAACAGGACAAGCTTGCATCTGTTATAGTTTTGGAGAAAAATGTGTTCATTTCATGTATGCGCGAAATGCCTTAAAAATGGCTTTAAAATGGATTTGGAGCATGGAGACGATTATCTCGGGATTGCAAGATAACCAAACAAAAATTTTAGTGGATTTCTACTTATTTTATTAAATATCATCTCCACCAAACAGGACAAGCTTGCATCTGTTATAGTTTTGGAGAAAAATGTGTTCATTTCATGTATGCGCGAAATGCCTTAAAAATGGCTTTAAAATGGATTTGGAGCATGGAGACGATTATCTCGGGATTGCAAGATAACCAAACAAAACTTTTAGTGGATTTCTACTTATTTTATTAAATATCATCTCCACCAAACAAGACAAGCTTGCATCTGTTATAGATTTGGAGAAAAATGTGTTCATTTCATGTATGCGCGAAATGCCTTAAAAATGGCTTTAAAATGGATTTGGAGCATGGAGACGATTATCTCGGGATTGCAAGATAACCAAACAAAACTTTTAGTAGATTTCTACTTATTTTATTAAATATCATCTCCACCAAACAGGACAAGCTTGCATCTGTTATAGTTTTGGAGAAAAATGTGTTCATTTCATGTATGCGCGAAATGCCTTAAAAATGGCTTTAAAATGGATTTGGAGCATGGAGACGATTATCTCGGGATTGCAAGATAACCAAACAAAACTTTTAGTGGATTTCTACTTATTTTATTAAATATCATCTCCACCAAACAGGACAAGCTTGCATGTGTTATAGTTTTGGAGAAAAATGTGTTCATTTCATGTATGCGCAAAATGCCTTTGAAATGGCTTTAAAATGGATTTGGAGCATGGAGACGATTATCTCGGGATTGCAAGATAACCAAACAAAACTTTTAGTGGATTTCTACTTATTTTATTAAATATCATCTCCACCAAACAGGACAAGCTTGCATCTGTTATAGTTTTGGAGAAAAATGTGTTCATTTCATGTATGCGCGAAATGCCTTAAAAATGGCTTTAAAATGGATTTGGAGCATGGAGACGATTATCTCGGGATTGCAAGATAACCAAACAAAACTTTTAGTGGATTTCTACTTATTTTATTAAATATCATCTCCACCAAACAGGACAAGCTTGCATCTATTATAGTTTTGGAGAAAAATGTGTTCATTTCATGTATGCGCGAAATGCCTTAAAAATGGCTTTAAAATGGATTTGGAGCATGGAGACGATTATCTCGGGATTGCAATATAACCAAACAAAACTTTTAGTGGATTTCTACTTATTTTATTAAATATCATCTCCACCAAACAGGACAAGCTTGCATCTGTTATAGTTTTGGAGAAAAATGTGTTCATTTCATGTATGCGCGAAATGCCTTAAAAATGGCTTTAAAATGGATTTGGAGCATGGAGACGATTATCTCGGGATTGCAAGATAACCAAACAAAACTTTTAGTGGATTTCTACTTATTTTATTAAATATCATCTCCACCAAACAGGACAAGCTTGCATCTGTTATAGTTTTGGAGAAAAATGTGTTCATTTCATGTATGCGCGAAATGCCTTAAAAATGGCTTTAAAATGGATTTGGAGCATGGAGACGATTATCTCGGGATTGCAAGATAACCAAACAAAACTTTTAGTGGATTTCTACTTATTTTATTAAATATCATCTCCACCAAACAGGACAAGCTTGCATCTGTTATAGTTTTGGAGAAAAATGTGTTCATTTCATGTATGCGCGAAATGCCTTAAAAATGGCTTTAAAATGGATTTGGAGCATGGAGACGATTATCTCGGGATTGCAAGATAACCAAACAAAACTTTTAGTGGATTTCTACTTATTTTATTAAATATCATCTCCACCAAACAGGACAAGCTTGCATCTGTTATAGTTTTGGAGAAAAATGTGTTCATTTCATGTATGCGCGAAATGCCTTAAAAATGGCTTTAAAATGGATTTGGAGCATGGAGACGATTATCTCGGGATTGCAAGATAACCAAACAAAACTTTTAGTGGATTTCTACTTATTTTATTAAATATCATCTCCACCAAACAGGACAAGCTTGCATCTGTTATAGTTTTGGAGAAAAATGTGTTCATTTCATGTATGCGCGAAATGCCTTAAAAATGGCTTTAAAATGGATTTGGAGCATGGAGACGATTATCTCGGGATTGCAAGATAACCAAACAAAACTTTTAGTGGATTTCTACTTATTTTATTAAATATCATCTCCACCAAACAGGACAAGCTTGCATCTGTTATAGTTTTGGAGAAAAATTTGTTCATTTCATGTATGCGCGAAATGCCTTAAAAATGGCTTTAAAATGGATTTGGAGCATGGAGACGATTATCTCGGGATTGCAATATAACCAAACAAAACTTTTAGTGGATTTTTACTTATTTTATTAAATATCATCTCCACCAAACAGGACAAGCTTGCATCTGTTATAGTTTTGGAGAAAAATGTGTTCATTTCATGTATGCGCGAAATGCCTTAAAAATGGCTTTAAAATGGATTTGGAGCATGGAGACGATTATCTCGGGATTGCAAGATAACCAAACAAAAATTTTAGTGGATTTCTACTTATTTTATTAAATATCATCTCCACCAAACAGGACAAGCTTGCATCTGTTATAGTTTTGGAGAAAAATGTGTTCATTTCATGTATGCGCGAAATGCCTTAAAAATGGCTTTAAAATGGATTTGGAGCATGGAGACGATTATCTCGGGATTGCAAGATAACCAAACAAAACTTTTAGTGGATTTCTACTTATTTTATTAAATATCATCTCCACCAAACAAGACAAGCTTGCATCTGTTATAGATTTGGAGAAAAATGTGTTCATTTCATGTATGCGCGAAATGCCTTAAAAATGGCTTTAAAATGGATTTGGAGCATGGAGACGATTATCTCGGGATTGCAAGATAACCAAACAAAAATTTTAGTGGATTTCTACTTGTTTTATTAAATATCATCTCCACCAAACAGGACAAGCTTGCATCTGTTATAGTTTTGGAGAAAAATGTGTTCATTTCATGTATGCGCGAAATGCCTTAAAAATGGCTTTAAAATGGATTTGGAGCATGGAGACGATTATCTCGGGATTGCAAGATAACCAAACAAAACTTTTAGTGGATTTCTACTTATTTTATTAAATATCATCTCCACCAAACAGGACAAGCTTGCATCTGTTATAGTTTTGGAGAAAAATGTGTTCATTTCATGTATGCGCGAAATGCCTTAAAAATGGCTTTAAAATGGATTTGGAGCATGGAGACGATTATCTCGGGATTGCAAGATAACCAAACAAAACTTTTAGTGGATTTCTACTTATTTTATTAAATATCATCTCCACCAAACAGGACAAGCTTGCATCTGTTATAGTTTTGGAGAAAAATGTGTTCATTTCATGTATGCGCGAAATGCCTTAAAAATGGCTTTAAAATGGATTTGGAGCATGGAGACGATTATCTCGGGATTGCAAGATAACCAAACAAAAATTTTAGTGGATTTCTACTTATTTTATTAAATATCATCTCCAACAAACAGGACAAGCTTGCATCTGTTATAGTTTTGGAGAAAAATGTGTTCATTTCATGTATGCGCGAAATGCCTTAAAAATGGCTTTAAAATGGATTTGGAGCATGGAGACGATTATCTCGGGATTGCAAGATAACCAAACAAAAATTTTAGTGGATTTCTACTTATTTTATTAAATATCATCTCCACCAAACAGGACAAGCTTGCATCTGTTATAGTTTTGGAGAAAAATGTGTTCATTTCATGTATGCGCGAAATGCCTTAAAAATGGCTTTAAAATGGATTTGGAGCATGGAGACGATTATCTCGGGATTGCAAGATAACCAAACAAAACTTTTAGTGGATTTCTACTTATTTTATTAAATATCATCTCCACCAAACAAGACAAGCTTGCATCTGTTATAGATTTGGAGAAAAATGTGTTCATTTCATGTATGCGCGAAATGCCTTAAAAATGGCTTTAAAATGGATTTGGAGCATGGAGACGATTATCTCGGGATTGCAAGGTAACCAAACAAAACTTTTAGTGGATTTCTACTTATTTTATTAAATATCATCTCCACCAAACAGGACAAGCTTGCATCTGTTATAGTTTTGGAGAAAAATGTGTTCATTTCATGTATGCGCGAAATGCCTTAAAAATGGCTTTAAAATGGATTTGGAGCATGGAGACGATTATCTCGGGATTGCAAGATAACCAAACAAAAATTTTAGTGGATTTCTACTTATTTTATTAAATATCATCTCCACCAAACAGGACAAGCTTGCATCTGTTATAGTTTTGGAGAAAAATGTGTTCATTTCATGTATGCGCGAAATGCCTTAAAAATGGCTTTAAAATGGATTTGGAGCATGGAGACGATTATCTCGGGATTGCAAGATAACCAAACAAAACTTTTAGTGGATTTCTACTTATTTTATTAAATATCATCTCCACCAAACAAGACAAGCTTGCATCTGTTATAGATTTGGAGAAAAATGTGTTCATTTCATGTATGCGCGAAATGCCTTAAAAATGGCTTTAAAATGGATTTGGAGCATGGAGACGATTATCTCGGGATTGCAAGATAACCAAACAAAAATTTTAGTGGATTTCTACTTGTTTTATTAAATATCATCTCCACCAAACAGGACAAGCTTGCATCTGTTATAGTTTTGGAGAAAAATGTGTTCATTTCATGTATGCGCGAAATGCCTTAAAAATGGCTTTAAAATGGATTTGGAGCATGGAGACGATTATCTCGGGATTGCAAGATAACCAAACAAAACTTTTAGTGGATTTCTACTTATTTTATTAAATATCATCTCCACCAAACAGGACAAGCTTGCATCTGTTATAGTTTTGGAGAAAAATGTGTTCATTTCATGTATGCGCGAAATGCCTTAAAAATGGCTTTAAAATGGATTTGGAGCATGGAGACGATTATCTCGGGATTGCAAGATAACCAAACAAAACTTTTAGTGGATTTCTACTTATTTTATTAAATATCATCTCCACCAAACAGGACAAGCTTGCATCTGTTATAGTTTTGGAGAAAAATGTGTTCATTTCATGTATGCGCGAAATGCCTTAAAAATGGCTTTAAAATGGATTTGGAGCATGGAGACGATTATCTCGGGATTGCAATATAACCAAACAAAACTTTTAGTGGATTTTTACTTATTTTATTAAATATCATCTCCACCAAACAGGACAAGCTTGCATCTGTTATAGTTTTGGAGAAAAATGTGTTCATTTCATGTATGCGCGAAATGCCTTAAAAATGGCTTTAAAATGGATTTGGAGCATGGAGACGATTATCTCGGGATTGCAAGATAACCAAACAAAAATTTTAGTGGATTTCTACTTATTTTATTAAATATCATCTCCACCAAACAGGACAAGCTTGCATCTGTTATAGTTTTGGAGAAAAATGTGTTAATTTCATGTATGCGCGAAATGCCTTAAAAATGGCTTTAAAATGGATTTGGAGCATGGAGACGATTATCTCGGGATTGCAAGATAACCAAACAAAACTTTTAGTGGATTTCTACTTATTTTATTAAATATCATCTCCACCAAACAAGACAAGCTTGCATCTGTTATAGATTTGGAGAAAAATGTGTTCATTTCATGTATGCGCGAAATGCCTTAAAAATGGCTTTAAAATGGATTTGGAGCATGGAGACGATTATCTCGGGATTGCAAGATAACCAAACAAAAATTTTAGTGGATTTCTACTTATTTTATTAAATATCATCTCCACCAAACAGGACAAGCTTGCATCTGTTATAGTTTTGGAGAAAAATGTGTTCATTTCATGTATGCGCGAAATGCCTTAAAAATGGCTTTAAAATGGATTTGGAGCATGGAGACGATTATCTCGGGATTGCAAGATAACCAAACAAAACTTTTAGTGGATTTCTACTTATTTTATTAAATATCATCTCCACCAAACAAGACAAGCTTGCATCTGTTATAGATTTGGAGAAAAATGTGTTCATTTCATGTATGCGCGAAATACCTTAAAAATGGCTTTAAAATGGATTTGGAGCATGGAGACGATTATCTCGGGATTGCAAGATAACCAAACAAAACTTTTAGTGGATTTCTACTTATTTTATTAAATATCATCTCCACCAAACAGGACAAGCTTGCATCTGTTATAGTTTTGGAGAAAAATGTGTTCATTTCATGTATGCGCGAAATGCCTTAAAAATGGCTTTAAAATGGATTTGGAGCATGGAGACGATTATCTCGGGATTGCAAGATAACCAAACAAAACTTTTAGTGGATTTCTACTTATTTTATTAAATATCATCTCCACCAAACAGGACAAGCTTGCATCTGTTATAGTTTTGGAGAAAAATGTGTTCATTTCATGTATGCGCGAAATGCCTTAAAAATGGCTTTAAAATGGATTTGGAGCATGGAGACGATTATCTCGGGATTGCAAGATAACCAAACAAAACTTTTAGTGGATTTCTACTTATTTTATTAAATATCATCTCCACCAAACAGGACAAGCTTGCATCTGTTATAGTTTTGGAGAAAAATGTGTTCATTTCATGTATGCGCGAAATGCCTTAAAAATGGCTTTAAAATAGATTTGGAGCATGGAGACGATTATCTCGGGATTGCAAGATAACCAAACAAAACTTTTAGTGGATTTCTACTTATTTTATTAAATATCATCTCCACCAAACAGGACAAGCTTGCATCTGTTATAGTTTTGGAGAAAAATGTGTTCATTTCATGTATGCGCGAAATGCCTTAAAAATGGCTTTAAAATGGATTTGGAGCATGGAGACGATTATCTCGGGATTGCAAGATAACCAAACAAAACTTTTAGTGGATTTCTACTTATTTTATTAAATATCATCTCCACCAAACAGGACAAGCTTGCATCTGTTATAGTTTTGGAGAAAAATGTGTTCATTTCATGTATGCGCGAAATGCCTTAAAAATGGCTTTAAAATGGATTTGGAGCATGGAGACGATTATCTCGGGATTGCAATATAACCAAACAAAACTTTTAGTGGATTTCTACTTATTTTATTAAATATCATCTCCACCAAACAGGACAAGCTTGCATCTGTTATAGTTTTGGAGAAAAATGTGTTCATTTCATGTATGCGCGAAATGCCTTAAAAATGGCTTTAAAATGGATTTGGAGCATGGAGACGATTATCTCGGGATTGCAAGATAACCAAACAAAACTTTTAGTGGATTTCTACTTATTTTATTAAATATCATCTCCACCAAACAGGACAAGCTTGCATCTGTTATAGTTTTGGAGAAAAATGTGTTCATTTCATGTATGCGCGAAATGACTTAAAAATGGCTTTAAAATGGATTTGGAGCATGGAGACGATTATCTCGGGATTGCAAGATAACCAAACAAAACTTTTAGTGGATTTCTACTTATTTTATTAAATATCATCTCCACCAAACAGGACAAGCTTGCATCTGTTATAGTTTTGGAGAAAAATGTGTTCATTTCATGTATGCGCGAAATGCCTTAAAAATGGCTTTAAAATGGATTTGGAGCATGGAGACGATTATCTCAGGATTGCAAGATAACCAAACAAAACTTTTAGTGGATTTCTACTTATTTTATTAAATATCATCTCCACCAAACAGGACAAGCTTGCATCTGTTATAGTTTTGGAGAAAAATGTGTTCATTTCATGTATGCGCGAAATGCCTTAAAAATGGCTTTAAAATGGATTTGGAGCATGGAGACGATTATCTCGGGATTGCAAGATAACCAAACAAAACTTTTAGTGGATTTCTACTTATTTTATTAAATATCATCTCCACCAAACAGGACAAGCTTGCATCTGTTATAGTTTTGGAGAAAAATGTGTTCATTTCATGTATGCGCGAAATGCCTTAAAAATGGCTTTAAAATGGATTTGGAGCATGGAGACGATTATCTCGGGATTGCAAGATAACCAAACAAAACTTTTAGTGGATTTCTACTTATTTTATTAAATATCATCTCCACCAAACAGGACAAGCTTGCATCTGTTATAGTTTTGGAGAAAAATGTGTTCATTTCATGTATGCGCGAAATGCCTTAAAAATGGCTTTAAAATGGATTTGGAGCATGGAGACGATTATCTCAGGATTGCAAGATAACCAAACAAAACTTTTAGTGGATTTCTACTTATTTTATTAAATATCATCTCCACCAAACAGGACAAGCTTGCATCTGTTATAGTTTTGGAGAAAAATGTGTTCATTTCATGTATGCGCGAAATGCCTTAAAAATGGCTTTAAAATGGATTTGGAGCATGGAGACGATTATCTCGGGATTGCAAGATAACCAAACAAAACTTTTAGTGGATTTCTACTTATTTTATTAAATATCATCTCCACCAAACAGGACAAGCTTGCATCTGTTATAGTTTTGGAGAAAAATGTGTTCATTTCATGTATGCGCGAAATGCCTTAAAAATGGCTTTAAAATGGATTTGGAGCATGGAGACGATTATCTCGGGATTGCAAGATAACCAAACAAAACTTTTAGTGGATTTCTACTTATTTTATTAAATATCATCTCCACCAAACAAGACAAGCTTGCATCTGTTATAGTTTTGGAGAAAAATGTGTTCATTTCATGTATGCGCGAAATGCCTTAAAAATGGCTTTAAAATGGATTTGGAGCATGGAGACGATTATCTCGGGATTGCAAGATAACCAAACAAAACTTTTAGTGGATTTCTACTTATTTTATTAAATATCATCTCCACCAAACAGGACAAGCTTGCATCTGTTATAGTTTTGGAGAAAAATGTGTTCATTTCATGTATGCGCGAAATGCCTTAAAAATGGCTTTAAAATGGATTTGGAGCATGGAGACGATTATCTCGGGATTGCAAGATAACCAAACAAAACTTTTAGTGGATTTCTACTTATTTTATTAAATATCATCACCACCAAACAGGACAAGCTTGCATCTGTTATAGTTTTGGAGAAAAATGTGTTCATTTCATGTATGCGCGAAATGCCTTAAAAATGGCTTTAAAATGGATTTGGAGCATGGAGACGATTATCTCGGGATTGCAAGATAACCAAACAAAACTTTTAGTGGATTTCTACTTATTTTATTAAATATCATCTCCACCAAACAGGACAAGCTTGCATCTGTTATAGTTTTGGAGAAAAATGTGTTCATTTCATGTATGCGCGAAATGACTTAAAAATGGCTTTAAAATGGATTTGGAGCATGGAGACGATTATCTCGGGATTGCAAGATAACCAAACAAAACTTTTAGTGGATTTCTACTTATTTTATTAAATATCATCTCCACCAAACAGGACAAGCTTGCATCTGTTATAGTTTTGGAGAAAAATGTGTTCATTTCATGTATGCGCGAAATGCCTTAAAAATGGCTTTAAAATGGATTTGGAGCATGGAGACGATTATCTCAGGATTGCAAGATAACCAAACAAAACTTTTAGTGGATTTCTACTTATTTTATTAAATATCATCTCCACCAAACAGGACAAGCTTGCATCTGTTATAGTTTTGGAGAAAAATGTGTTCATTTCATGTATGCGCGAAATGCCTTAAAAATGGCTTTAAAATGGATTTGGAGCATGGAGACGATTATCTCGGGATTGCAAGATAACCAAACAAAACTTTTAGTGGATTTCTACTTATTTTATTAAATATCATCTCCACCAAACAGGACAAGCTTGCATCTGTTATAGTTTTGGAGAAAAATGTGTTCATTTCATGTATGCGCGAAATGCCTTAAAAATGGCTTTAAAATGGATTTGGAGCATGGAGACGATTATCTCGGGATTGCAAGATAACCAAACAAAACTTTTAGTGGATTTCTACTTATTTTATTAAATATCATCTCCACCAAACAGGACAAGCTTGCATCTGTTATAGTTTTGGAGAAAAATGTGTTCATTTCATGTATGCGCGAAATGCCTTAAAAATGGCTTTAAAATGGATTTGGAGCATGGAGACGATTATCTCAGGATTGCAAGATAACCAAACAAAACTTTTAGTGGATTTCTACTTATTTTATTAAATATCATCTCCACCAAACAGGACAAGCTTGCATCTGTTATAGTTTTGGAGAAAAATGTGTTCATTTCATGTATGCGCGAAATGCCTTAAAAATGGCTTTAAAATGGATTTGGAGCATGGAGACGATTATCTCGGGATTGCAAGATAACCAAACAAAACTTTTAGTGGATTTCTACTTATTTTATTAAATATCATCTCCACCAAACAGGACAAGCTTGCATCTGTTATAGTTTTGGAGAAAAATGTGTTCATTTCATGTATGCGCGAAATGCCTTAAAAATGGCTTTAAAATGGATTTGGAGCATGGAGACGATTATCTCGGGATTGCAAGATAACCAAACAAAACTTTTAGTGGATTTCTACTTATTTTATTAAATATCATCTCCACCAAACAAGACAAGCTTGCATCTGTTATAGTTTTGGAGAAAAATGTGTTCATTTCATGTATGCGCGAAATGCCTTAAAAATGGCTTTAAAATGGATTTGGAGCATGGAGACGATTATCTCGGGATTGCAAGATAACCAAACAAAACTTTTAGTGGATTTCTACTTATTTTATTAAATATCATCTCCACCAAACAGGACAAGCTTGCATCTGTTATAGTTTTGGAGAAAAATGTGTTCATTTCATGTATGCGCGAAATGCCTTAAAAATGGCTTTAAAATGGATTTGGAGCATGGAGACGATTATCTCGGGATTGCAAGATAACCAAACAAAACTTTTAGTGGATTTCTACTTATTTTATTAAATATCATCACCACCAAACAGGACAAGCTTGCATCTGTTATAGTTTTGGAGAAAAATGTGTTCATTTCATGTATGCGCGAAATGCCTTAAAAATGGCTTTAAAATGGATTTGGAGCATGGAGACGATTATCTCGGGATTGCAAGATAACCAAACAAAACTTTTAGTGGATTTCTACTTATTTTATTAAATATCATCTCCACCAAACAGGACAAGCTTGCATCTGTTATAGTTTTGGAGAAAAATGTGTTCATTTCATGTATGCGCGAAATGCCTTAAAAATGGCTTTAAAATGGATTTGGAGCATGGAGACGATTATCTCGGGATTGCAAGATAACCAAACAAAACTTTTAGTGGATTTCTACTTATTTTATTAAATATCATCTCCACCAAACAAGAGAAGCTTGCGTCTGTTATAGTTTTGGAGAAAAATGTGTTCATTTCATGTATGCGCGAAATGCCTTAAAAATGGCTTTAAAATGGATTTGGAGCATGGAGACGATTATCTCGGGATTGCAAGATAACCAAACAAAACTTTTAGTGGATTTCTACTTATTTTATTAAATATCATCTCCACCAAACAGGACAAGCTTGCATCTGTTATAGTTTTGGAGAAAAATGTGTTCATTTCATGTATGCGCGAAATGCCTTAAAAATGGCTTTAAAATGGATTTGGAGCATGGAGACGATTATCTCGGGATTGCAAGATAACCAAACAAAACTTTTAGTGGATTTCTACTTATTTTATTAAATATCATCTCCACTAAACAGGACAAGCTTGCATCTGTTATAGTTTTGGAGAAAAATGTGTTCATTTCATGTATGCGCGAAATGCCTTAAAAATGGCTTTAAAATGGATTTGGAGCATGGAGACGATTATCTCGGGATTGCAATATAACCAAACAAAACTTTTAGTGGATTTCTACTTATTTTATTAAATATCATCTCCACCAAACAGGACAAGCTTGCATCTGTTATAGTTTTGGAGAAAAATGTGTTCATTTCATGTATGCGCGAAATGCCTTAAAAATGGCTTTAAAATGGATTTGGAGCATGGAGACGATTATCTCGGGATTGCAAGATAACCAAACAAAAATTTTAGTGGATTTCTACTTATTTTATTAAATATCATCTCCACCAAACAGGACAAGCTTGCATCTGTTATAGTTTTGGAGAAAAATGTGTTCATTTCATGTATGCGCGAAATGCCTTAAAAATGGCTTTAAAATGGATTTGGAGCATGGAGACGATTATCTCGGGATTGCAAGATAACCAAACAAAAATTTTAGTGGATTTCTACTTATTTTATTAAATATCATCTCCACCAAACAGGACAAGCTTGCATCTGTTATAGTTTTGGAGAAAAATGTGTTCATTTCATGTATGCGCGAAATGCCTTAAAAATGGCTTTAAAATGGATTTGGAGCATGGAGACGATTATCTCGGGATTGCAAGATAACCAAACAAAACTTTTAGTGGATTTCTACTTATTTTATTAAATATCATCTCCACCAAACAGGACAAGCTTGCATCTGTTATAGTTTTGGAGAAAAATGTGTTCATTTCATGTATGCGCGAAATGCCTTAAAAATGGCTTTAAAATGGATTTGGAGCATGGAGACGATTATCTCGGGATTGCAAGATAACCAAACAAAACTTTTAGTGGATTTCTACTTATTTTATTAAATATCATCCCCACCAAACAGGACAAGCTTGCATCTGTTATAGTTTTGGAGAAAAATGTGTTCATTTCATGTATGCGCGAAATGCCTTAAAAATGGCTTTAAAATGGATTTGGAGCATGGAGACGATTATCTCGGGATTGCAAGATAACCAAACAAAACTTTTAGTGGATTTCTACTTATTTTATTAAATATCATCTCCACCAAACAAGAGAAGCTTGCATCTGTTATAGTTTTGGAGAAAAATGTGTTCATTTCATGTATGCGCGAAATGCCTTAAAAATGGCTTTAAAATGGATTTGGAGCATGGAGACGATTATCTCGGGATTGCAAGATAACCAAACAAAACTTTTAGTGGATTTCTACTTATTTTATTAAATATCATCTCCACCAACAGGACAAGCTTGCATCTGTTATAGTTTTGGAGAAAAATGTGTTCATTTCATGTATGCGCGAAATGCCTTAAAAATGGCTTTAAAATGGATTTGGAGCATGGAGACGATTATCTCGGGATTGCAAGATAACCAAACAAAACTTTTAGTGGATTTCTACTTATTTTATTAAATATCATCTCCACCAAACAGGACAAGCTTGCATCTGTTATAGTTTTGGAGAAAAATGTGTTCATTTCATGTATGCGCGAAATGCCTTAAAAATGGCTTTAAAATGGATTTGGAGCATGGAGACGATTATCTCGGGATTGCAAGATAACCAAACAAAACTTTTAGTGGATTTCTACTTATTTTATTAAATATCATCTCCACCAAACAGGACAAGCTTGCATCTGTTATAGTTTTG
Source organism: Anomaloglossus baeobatrachus (assembly GCF_048569485.1). NCBI lineage: Eukaryota > Metazoa > Chordata > Amphibia > Anura > Aromobatidae > Anomaloglossus > Anomaloglossus baeobatrachus. The sequence goes on along the minus strand of NW_027445177.1, from coordinate 223 downwards.
GAGAAAAATGTGTTCATTTCATGTATGCGCGAAATGCCTTAAAAATGGCTTTAAAATGGATTTGGAGCATGGAGACGATTATCTCGGGATTGCAAGATAACCAAACAAAAATTTTAGTGGATTTCTACTTATTTTATTAAATATCATCTCCACCAAACAGGACAAGCTTGCATCTGTTATAGTTTTGGAGAAAAATGTGTTCATTTCATGTATGCGCGAAATG